>NW_003302549.1:20314254-20388297 GCF_000004255.2 Arabidopsis lyrata subsp. lyrata | reverse complement strand
CAGATAGATGTGTTGAGTTTTCGATGTAAAGATCCTTACACCTAACCCACACACACACTTTGAAGGCACTCCACGGGCAGCGAGTACTATTGATGTCTCAGAGCTAGAACTCATCGGAATCGAGATAACAGATCTTGAGGAATAAAGATGAGATCGAGATTTGAGAAGAAATCGAGATTAGAGAAGAAAACGAGAGAGAATCTTCGATTTTGTATTTCTAATTTCGATTTGGTATTCTAGGGTTCGAGCTTAATCGAATTTGGGAGTTTTCATTTGATTAAACGACGTCGTTTCGCTTATTAACGGATATATTAGACGGACAGATAACAGCGTCTTAATCCTCCGTTTGTCCAGTTAAAGACGTGCCTCAATCGGCTTCGTCAACGAAAGTTAGAGATTAAATTGAAAGTCAACTAGAAATTGAGGATTAAAAGCACCATGCTCAAAGTTCATACTTTAAACCTCCACAAATGGCAAAGTGACGATTTAAATGACATTTTTCCCATTAAAAAAAATATTAAACTATCTTTATTTTTTTGTCGGCCAACTATTTTTCCATTAAAAGGAAAACCCAAACTTGGGTTTACAAGTGGTGGGTCGAAACCCAAATCCCACAACATTTGCAACTTTAATTAAGCTTACAACAGTAACCCTAATGATAATGGTAAATATTAAATGATCCCCTGCTCTCATATTAAATGATCTTAGGTGTAGAAAATCAAATACATAAATTATTTCCCAGAAAATTTTAATATAGTAAGTAGGCCTGGACATAAAACCCGAAATCCGAAAACCGATTCGAAACCGATCCGAAAAATCTGGAACCGAACCCAAACCGAATAGTCACAAAATCCGAACGGATAATGAATTCTCCTATCCGAATTACCCGAACCGAACCCGATCCGAACCGAAAACCGAAAGGATATCCGAAAACCGGAAATAAAAATTATATATCCAAAAATATTAGTTATATTTAGTTGTAATTTTATAGCAAATAACAAAAATATCCTAAATATCCTAGATTTGGGAAAAAATTTAGTTATATTTGTTAAAATTATACATATTTTTGCAAAATTTAACCAAATTTTAGTAAGATTAAACCAATTTTTATTAAGATTGAACTATTTTTAAGTTTTTTTTCCCGAAAACCGATCCGAATCCGACACCTATCCGAACCGAAACCGAACCGATGACTCATAAAATCCGAACGGATAATAAATTCTCCTACCCAAATTATCCGAATCCGAATATATCCGAACCGAAACCGAACCGAAAAATCATAAAATCCGAACGGATAATAAACTCTCATACCCAAATTATCCGAATCCGAATATATCCGATCCGAATCCGATTTGAAATCCGAATGCCCAGGCCTAATAGTAAGTTTAAAATGAAATTAGTTTTTTTTTTGGGGTCAACTAGTTCCGGTTTAAATTCGATTGCGTGTTATATGCTTCACCAAACCGGTTTAGATCGGTTTAAGGATCTAAGTTGACTCATCATCATCTTCCAGATTCCAAATCTTTCTTCTCTCTTACCAGATCGTCGACGCTTTGACCTCTCTCGCAATCTCTTCTACAAGTGAATCGCCGGATCTTCCTGGGAATTGAACATAATTTAGGGTTTCGAGATTGTTCTCTCGTAATTCTTCCTTCTCTCTGCCCGATGGCGAACAATAGCTCACTGGAAGCTTCTCCTTCTCAACCACCGCTCGTAAGTTTCCTTTAACTCTTTAATCTTTTAGGATTTCAACGGTGGTGTTAGCTAAACTCATTGTTGAATTTGTGGAATCCTAGTTTCTGGAAGTTTTTTGTGAAGTTTCTGGTAAGGAATACCGATTCACAAGTGGTACAAAGGCGAAATTTGCTGTCTCTGTGATTAACAAGAAACTTGGTTCGTTAAAACCTAGAGTAGTGTTCATTGAAGCAGTAAAGGATGGTGAAGAACCTATCAGTTTTGGTGATGATGCTTGTCTTGTCAATTACGGACATGGTTGGAAGTTGAAGACAGTGGTTGATTCTGATTTTCCTGGTAATTTTAGTTCTTGTCAAATTTCATGATTTAGATTACAAGTCTTGTTACAGAATCGTGATTGGTGCATATGAAGTTTAGTTTAGTGATGGAGTTACAAATAATCTTATGGATTTGTAAATGGTGCTCATAGTCATAGTGACACCTCTACTCATAGTCATAGTGACAATTCTTTTTCTTGTTATATGTATGGAAGAGCAAATTTCAAAAAGCATTTTGCTCTTGGTTTTGGATGAAATATAACTGTGGTGATTCAAATGCTGATGTTCGTGGTATACATTTTGTGATGCATCGAAACCAATGGGAATGGTTACGATGTGATAGAATTTTTCAAACTGCAATCTGGACTTCTTTACCTTGTGTTAATATGTTGTTTCTAACCTTTTCTTTTTTTTTATGCAGGAACTGAGAAAAACAATCTACAACAGCACTTTCCTTCTGTAATATCAATGGTAATTAGCTTGACTTTGTTAGTAACTTCATAGCAAGATGGTGTTAGGAATTTCTTTATACTTTATGCCGTCGTGATTACCCTTTGTTTCCAACTTCTACTGGGAATATTATTCAATGCCAAAGCTCAAGTAGAGTGAAGAGAGCTAGAATCATAGATTGATAGTAAATTGACTTTGAACAAAAAAAAAAAAAAAAGATAGTAAATTGACAATACGCTTCTTCTTTCACTAAGAATCTTTTAATTATCACATAACGTTTCTCAGCTCGTTTTCTTGCTTGAGATCCTGTGTTGGTTTCATATCCTTTTGCTTTTGTTATGTTTGTACCCTGTGGCCATTCTTTACAAATCGGATTGTAGAAAAATGCTTCAGCGTTTTGCGGTTTGCTTTTGCAGGATTCCAAAGATTCAAAGTACACAAAGGATTCAAGACCAGAAATTGGAGATCAGAGTCTAAAATACATTGGAAGAATATTTTTTGCATTTGTTTTGATGTTTATTCTTGGTGGCCTCTTCACAGTGGCTCTTGAGAACCTTCCCAGACTTATATTGCTCTTTAAAAACTCGTCCATGTAAACAATTGACACTGTCCAAACACAAAGACATGTGGAGATGTATCTGTCATTCTTTTTCTATCTTTACTAGTTCATTTATAAACGTATTTTGAGGCATATACAGTTTTTTTTGTTGACATCAATGTATTTGAGGTTATATATATAGTCTTCTCACACTGGCCACAATAAACTTTTTTTTGGTATCACTTCCATTTTCCAACCTTTTTTTTTTTCTTTTTCTTTTTTCTAACCACATGTATTCTCCTTATTATCATTATGTGCATGCTTATGCAAAAGAGCTCAATGAAGCATAATCTTTGAAAGGAATTTACTGTTTTGGTGATTATATTAGTTCAGTGGATCAGCAAGCTGTGTAATTTACTAGTTGATATAGTTTCTCTTGCGGTTTCACATAATATTTTGCATACTTCTAAACTTCTGGAAGTCCGAAATACTTTATAACCACTTCTTCATTTAGTTTAGGTTGTTTCATAATCGATATTAACTCGGTGAGACTGCACACTTGGTTTATTATGAATGTTTATCTAGATCCCGGGATTTGGAGTTCATGGTAGACTTGCGATGGAGTTTGGAGCAAAAAAAAGAGCCAACATGGAAAAACTTTGAAGATATGGACTTTGGAGGCTTGGAGCATCAGACTACTCGTAGTAGGAAAGGATGCCGGTTGGCTTGCCTCTTGATGTGACGAGTACCAGACCTGCACCACTTGTATTATGCAAAACAAAGAGTACCACACGACAAGGGTATTGGCATGCCATCCTTTGGCCAAAACAGGTACTGCCTCAATTTGACTAAGTTATCCGGGTTGTCCCAAATGCAATTTCTTTTTTCAAAACCTCTGTTTCTTCTATATAGTTAGGCTAACTTTTATTTTATTGAGTTCAAAACCTAGTTTTGCAACTAAGAACTTTAGGGAGGAGATCTCACAAAATTACAGCACTTTGGAGAAATCTTCGAACCTCTTATCTACCTTTGTCAATGTAATAATGTTTTCCATGGTTTCTTCTAATGCTTTGATGTTTATTATGTGTGAGTAGTTCTTCAACTGAGTTTAGTGGTTTTGAAGGGTTTAGGAATTGAATGAATTAGGATGTTAACTACGGATTTATAACTCTGTTTCTTTCTTTCTTTTTAAATCTAGATTGCTGTTAGTGTTAGACTGTTAGGGGATGGATCTGCTCCCATCCAAACGGGCTTCGGAAAAAGCCCAATCTAAAATATTCCAAGAACGAGAACGGACTTGACTCGAATTAAGGCCCATATCGAGAAATGGCCCAACGACAAAGCCACGTCTTTGGGTCAAGAGGGGCATTCTCGGAAATTAACAGGAGACGGGACCGACCATGAGACCCTATAAATACCGAAATAGAAAGTATTGTTACAAATCCGCAATTGACGCTAACACGGAGAGAGTACGTCTCAACTCATCTTCAAGCTTCTCAGTTCATCTTATTTAACCTTCAGTTCGGCTTCGGCCCTAATAAGCTATTTGGACGAGATAACTCTTTGTAACCAACCCATTTCACATAAGTTCGGGCTCGTCTATAAAACAGAGCTTCTTACTTCCCTTGAGACTCAATCCGTACTTGTGTGATATCGTGCATCAACAATTGTTTTTATTGCTAGAACTTGATTCACTACCTAGTCGTGGATCTTAGGGATTTTAACACACTAAAACTGTATGCTAGAAAACCGTTACAAAAAGTGCATGCTAGAATGTCTGGAAATAACCTAGATAAACAAATAATTCGTCTCTAGCCAATGAAAGTTGACTTAGAAAAATATGTGAACTGATCAAACATGAATTTTTATGTTGAGTTCAAATGACGGTTTATGATTCACATAATTTATAGGCATAAAGATTAATGTTTTGAAAGAAAGTTGTGGTTTGATATGATTTAAGTTCTAGAAATGTTTTTTATGCTTTCCTGAATTTTCACGAAACACCATGATGTCAAATAATTTAAATCTTATTGGATCTTCATTTAATTTTTCTTATAATTTGTTTAGTTGTTTCGTCTTAGAATCTCTACTTTCATAAATATTTTACATGATATTTTGGTTTTTAAGAATTCGATGATTCGATCTCATATACAACCGTGCACTTGCGATTTAATTTGTCGAATTAAAACTTGAGTTATCATAACTCTCTAAATTATCGATGGTGTTAAGCGAAAGAGTCGGTTTGAGAAGAAAGAAAGGTAACTACGATTCTATAACGCATTGGTAGCGTGATGAGCTTACCAAAATGATTTGTTTCCACAGCTAAAATTATAAAGTAAAATTGTAACCAATGTCAAATGATCTATAACATGTATATACAAAGAACAATCAATGAATTACTTAATTAAGTGTTTCTTATTTTCATTTTATAACGCTGCTAGCTTCTAAAAAATTTATTTGCATCTTATTATTACCGATCTAACCTTATTATTTCCCGTTTTTTATAGCTTTCCCGCCGTTTAATTTAAACATAATCGGTCACCAACATGCATGACATGACCATTCACCTAATAAGACCCACATAAATATTATATTTTAATAGTCCAGACCACATAATTATTGAACAAATTAGCTCATAGAGGGTCTAAATGGTAATCGAGGAATCTAGCTGAATCCGGCTGAATTGCTGAATATGGCTGAATTTTTAGTGATTTTTAGCTGAATCTAGCTGAATTTTTATATTTTGAAATGGTAACCGCTGAATCTAGCTGAATGTTTTTGTGATTTTTGGTAGAATCTATCAAAATAATAAAGACTTTAACTGGAAAATATCGTCAAATAATTATGAATATTAATAAAATAATTAAGAAAATATCAAAATAAAATAGATAAAATTATCTAATGATCTAATTAACTGTTATACTAATTAATAAATACTAAATTATCTAAAATAAATACTAATATAAATAATATATTGGTTAGTAAATTTGAGTTATTCTTCCATATTTAATTTTTAAACTATGAAATATGTAGATAATTAATGAAAAGCTTTGTAAAGTAATATTGATAATTTAATTTAAGAAATTAACATGGTAATATAATATAGATTATCTAATTGTTTATTTTATGTTGTTTTTGCGAAATTTTACATTATCTAAAAATTATTAAAATTATCCAAAAATGTCTATAGTTATCCGAATATGAATTCGTCTCTTGTATATTGTGGAAGTGATATATTATGTATCTGAATTATTTATATATCGTATGTGTATAATCTGACTTATTTTAAAAATATAAATTTGATGTGTAATTTTTGATATCCAAAATATTTTAATTCGACTTATGCGCTCGTTATTATCCAAATTTTTACTAGATATAAACGTATCTACGTTTCTGTTGGTGCTGAAAAAACTATTGAATCTGGCTGAATTCAGCTGAATTTAGTTTTATGCAAATGGTGATGCGGAATTGCTGAATCTAGCTGAATCCGACTGCATGTTTTTGTTATGTTACCATTTAAGGCCAGAATCAAAGCTATAATGTAAGATTATTTAAATAAAAAATCTAAACAATCAGGTAATAGCAAACTCCATGCAGATCTCGATGTTCTGTCTCCAAAAAATGGCCTAATGGGACAAAATCAGACGAATAACACAATTTCCGAATCAAAAAACACGAATCAACAAATTTTAAAATTACAAGTCGTTATAAATATAATATGAAAAATTTATTTTCTATTTTTTTCACTACAAGAAAACATGTGTTTTGCGAGGGAATGATTCCTCGTAAATCCCTCGCAAAACGCTTGTAGCAAAGGATTTGCTACGCCACGTCATTCTTCGCAAAACGCGACTCGCAAATGTAATATCTTGCAATTTCCTCGCAAATTTTGGGAGGAACATATTCCCTTGTATATTTTGCAAGGACCACAATCCCTCGCACAAAGTACGAGTAGCACTTCCCTCGCACATTTTGCTAGGGATTTGCAAGTCTTTTGCGAGTCTTTTTTTTTGTTTTTTCATTTACGAATTTTATCCTGAATTATTTTTTTTGTGATTTTAATTTGATTTTCAAAAACATTCAAAAACATAAATGAAATCAGTAAACATTCAAAAACATTAACTCCTAAATGATTCAAAAACATAAGTGTAGATTACAAACCAAATCCAAGTCTTAAAATAAACTTCAAGTCTTAAAACAGAGAGAAATTAAAAAGCTTGTGAAGTAGAGGAGGCTGGTCTGGTACCAGTTCCTGTCTCAGTTCCGCCGGTCTGATCGCCTCCGGTCTCCTTGCCCTCCGCAGTTCTTGTGGCGTCTGCATTTGCCGGTTCAGATGGTCCTCGATACATGCCTGCAAACACTGGATCCTTCTCTGCGAGGTATTCAAAATAGGCATCGAAGCTATGGATCTTTTCAGCCTGAAGTTGAAGACGAGCTTCAGCAGCAGCAAGCTTCTCCGATAGAATAACCGGATCATTATGAGTAGGCGCTGGACCAGCAGTGACTGAGGATGCTTCATGCTGCAGAGAACCAACCCCATACAACCTTCCTTTCTTCCTTGGAGCAACCTGATACAAACCACACAAGTATAATGAGTGGACTGCCAAGAGACTAAGTACTAATGAAATAATCACACAAGTATAATGCTAACAAGTATGCTGCTAATTAACATCATCACACAAGTATGCTGCCAACATCATCACATAATCACATAATCACACAACACAAGTATAATGAGTGGACTGCCAAAGACTAAGTACTAATTAAAGAAACTTTGAATTGAAATATACAGAATTACCTGAGCATAAATCTTGTTCTTGGCAGCCACTGATAATCCACCTGAAGCAGAGCTCTCTGTATTATCCCCTGTAAACAGCTGAGACTCCTCCTTTTCAATCCTTGATGACACTTCCTTGTAGATCTCCTCTGACTTTCTATCAATGAAAGTCCCATCAGGTTTGCGATGAGTTTGCTCAAGAACCACCAGAAAATCTGGAGTTGAATCACCAGTCTCTTCACACTAAAACAAAAGAAAAAAAGTTAAGTGTCAGTTCAATATGCATAAGTATATGTATGAGAAAGAAAACAGAGTTAACTTACATGCTTTCTGGCACGGGATTTGAAAGAGATCTGGCCAGAACGGTGTTTAGATATACCAAGGCCATCTGGATCATTATATCAGGCATTTCTACTGTTGATACTCTTAATTTCTGATTTAGGATCACGCCAAAAACGAACAAGTCCAGCCCACACTTGAGGATCAATCCATTTAGGCTTTGCCTCATCACCTTTATTCTTCCACTTTCCCTTCCACCGAGAAACTTGATCAGACATCCTATCCTTCAACTTGTCCTCAAACTCATCTCTAACTCTCTTTTATGGACTTGTCCCAGTTGTACATTTGCTTCAAAATAAAAAAACAGAGTTAGAAATAGCATCACATACATTTGTAGAGTAAAACAAAGCTAAACTAAACAATTTCACTTACCGCAAAAGTCTCATACCAACGATTGACCACTGCATCAGGAGTCTGTGTCCAATTGGCATGAGGTTCCTTGAAATCTCTTTCAAAAATCTTGCGGACAGAAGCTGCAACTAAACCATCAATGTTAAACCTACAACAAAAAAATCAATTACAATGAGAATCTACATTATTAAAATAAAATGAATCATATATACAAACCTAAGTAGAACCAAAACTGAAATTAAATTTAAAGTAGAACCAAAATCTTCCTTACCAGAGAGTTCCCGGAGGACGATTTGGATCTAGTCTCTGAAGAGACTGATTCCCCGGACTGTCAAGGAGCTCCTCCAATGTTAGATCGTTGAGACGCCTAGTTGGTAGTTGAGTAGCTGAATGAGATGGGTTAGGCGAGTTTGGATTGGATGGTGGAGGAGACAGACCGGCTTGTTGGTTTTGACTGGCTGGTGAGGGTGGATTACATTTTCTAGATGCATTCCCTTGAGATCTGGAAGCACGAGGAACAGTCCCTTGAGATCTGGAAGCACGAGGAACATATGCATTTTGAGTAGATAGAAATCTACTGTAGTCGTTTCCAGAGAAAGACATCTAAGAGAAAAGAAAGAAAATATTAGTAACCAAAACAGAGAAAGAAAACAGAGAAAGATGCACGAAATCAAACCCTAAATCAAACTTTAATCTAAACCCTAATTAAAACCCCTAATTAAATCCCCAAATCAAACCCTAAATCGATTAAGAGCCCTAATTGAAACCTGATTTAAAACCCTAATTGAAACCCTAAATCAAACCCTAAATTAAATCCCCAAATCAAACCCTAAATAGATTTTAACCCACAAATAAAACCCTAAAGAAACCCTAAATCGAATTAAAACACGAAATTTAACCATAATAATAAAGAATAAAGAGAGAAAACACTTAAACCTTCAGATCTGAGAAGAGAGAATCGCTGAAATAAGAGATCGGAGAAGAGAGAATCGCCGAAGAGAGAATCGCCGAAAGAAGAGAATCGGCGAAAGAAGAGATCGAAGAAGAGAGAATCGCCGAAGGAAGAGAGAATCGGTGAATTAGGGTTTTCGCGATATGCGGCTGGTTTGAGCTTTCGCTCAAACTAGGTCATTAGTATATATAGATATATGACACGTCGCAAATCCCTCGCAATATTTGTTAGGATTTTGCGAGGAACCGCCAAAACAACCAATCAAAACGAGGCATATATTGCGAGGGAATTGCGAAGTTACATAGTAAATCCCTCGCAAAATCTGCATTAGGGTTTTTAAAAAACACAAAGACATGCTTAATTATTCATTTTCTAGTTCATTTTTCTATTTCTAGAAAGTCCCTCCGAAAAAAAAAACATGACTAAATATTTTACATATTTTAGGGTTTAGGGTTTAACATTGCGAGGGAAGTGCTACGAATACCTTGCCAATCCCTCGCAAATTCTTTATTTAGGGTTTACATTTGCGAGGGATTTACCAGAATCCCTGGCAAACCTCTCACAAAGCCCTCGCAAAATACAGACCAATTTGAAAAAAACAACAAAACACTACAAAAAATCATTAAGATTCATTTTTTTGAATCATTAAGAAGTTAATTATCTACATTAGAATCTACTTTCTCATCATATACTTCGAATTCGTCCGAATGTGCATTTTCTTTCAAATACATCAATGATCATCTTATGTTTTTCTATAATATGAATCAATGTTTATAACATTTTCAAAAGAAAATGATAATATTGAAACCTATCCAACATTATTTTATGCATCACCATATATTCAACTTGTCTGATTATATGGTCTCTTAGATTCACATTTATAAGAGAAAATCATAGATCGCAAAACAGTTTTACGTATTTTAGGGTTTAGGGTAAAGATTTGCGAGGTATGTGTGGGTGATTTGTGACGGAGTAAATATTTCCCGCAAAGTACTCGTAAGTCCCTCGCAAATTTGCGAGAAAACTTTCCCTCGCAATATTTGCGACGGAATTGCGACGCGCGTCCTTCGCGTAGCAAATTACTTGCAATACCCTCGCAATTTTGCGAGGGATGGCTTCCCTCGCAAAGCTCGGTCGCAAAGCGACTGTTTTCTTGTAATTTATTTCAATATGAAAACATGAATATCGAAATATTTAGTACTATTTTTCTAGTATGCACTAGTAAGGGTTTTTTAATATAATTTTTAGTTTTCTGTAAGTTTGGTCTGCAATAATAATAGTTAAGTTTCTCATTTATTTCACCATGCAGATCTCGATGCTAGCTCTATCATGACAAAGTCAGATGGATAACACTATTCAGTAAGGGTTGTCTGCATGATACACGTTTCTCACTTATTTGTCATGAATAATTTTTCTAGTCCAAATTATTGATCCGTTGATAATGATATGCAAGAGAAGAAAATGTATGGTAGCTAGGTAGTTCGTAAAAAGGTGATTTTGCTCTGTATTGCACAAAAAAGCTCTAGTTGACTAAAGTTCGTTCTAGTAATCAAAAAGTGGATGGTAACGTAGAGTTGAGGTAGCGGTCGAATCCAGATAAACTGGAAATATAGGTATGTAGGAGGATACGGTTCCATTTCCGCTAGAAGGAGCAATTTATCGAAGGTTGGTCTCGGTTCTGGAAAATGTATGAGACCTAAATTATCAAAATAAATAAATAAAATTAATAAGGTTCAATAACAGTAGTCTTTTCTGAAAATCACAAAACATAAATAACCAAATCCACTTATACGCTCAAAACACTTATATAATATATGTAGATGTACAGGATCGTTTTACAAGGGAAATAAAAACTTTACCGTTGATGTATCCCATTGCATCTAATTAAAGACCTCCCAATTAATGTTCACATGGATCCACAAATTGACTCATGAGTGACTAGTTTCTTCAGTGAGTCGAAATCCTCTTACATGCATCATATAATCCCACCAAACGAAAATAAGAATCAACAAGCAAACAAATTGACAACCAACAATCACATGCTTGTGGAAATGTTCAAGTCACTAGAAAAATTACAGGTTCATTCTATTTGACTCGGTTAAAGGACTTCCGCATCCGATCATTCCCCATTACCATTAATGCATCATTTAGTCATGTAGGAACAAAGGCCAGCCAAGTCTAAGTTCAGTCATTTCTTTGTTTTTTGTGTGTGTGTAGAGTATATGTCACAATAGAGTTGCCTAACAAACCTCCAAAACATATCAATTGCATTACAACTCTACTATTCCTATATCATACTTCTCGTGTAACTACGTGGTTCATGTAGATTCGATCTCATCTATATTACTGTGATTGATTTGCACTTACAGTTATTAATTGTGATAAAATTTGGCACACATCAAAGCCTTTTGTAAAAAGGTTTACAGATAAAATAAGTCTGCCAAAAAATAATCATCATTAAAATATAACTCAAGTTTGTTAATACTTCTTTTGTCCTACTATTTAGGCTTTTTTGTGTTTTATTTTATTAGATTTTCTCAAGATTATGCACAATTTATATTAACTTAATAGTTTATGATTATTTGAATTGTGCAATATTTTTTTATATGTTGAATTTTTATAAATGAAAAAACATTTATTATTTATTATTTTTGTGCTTTTAGCAAAACAAAATCTCATAAATGGGATAGGAGTACATATGTAGATACAAATCTACTTGTATATAAAGTTACATGACACTTTCAAGTGTTTAAACTTGACAGATTTATCAATATTGGCATACATACACAAGAAGCAAGATGGCATTTTCGTATAGTTTTTCGTAAATAATGTAAAAAAGAATTTGATACAAAAATATAAGAAATAATAATTAGGAAACTTTTGAAAGTATCATTTTATAATTAAAATTTAAATAATAGTTGAACTCTGGAAAATATTGTGGTGATTATAAATAAACTTATGATATTTTAAATTATCTAGCAAATCATTTTTTTAAACAAGAAGGTAACAAACGAGGGACCCGCATAGGCCTATTCTCACATGAGTACACCTATAAATTTGGAATGTAACACCTCTCTAGCAACACCAAAAAAGAGAGACAAATATAGAAACAAAGTCACAATAAAAATGTTTCTAAACGCGAAAAGAAAGGTCAATTTGAATGGAGTGATCTTATTGTTCTCTACCTTCTTTTGTGCTGCAACCATTCAACTAAATCCAATAACTACAAGAGAAAACAACAATCCAGTGCCTTGTAACACTCACGGTTCAAGGGCTGCAGTGATTAATGGTGGAGACACTAAGCTATCGGTCGAACAACGATTTATGCGACCCCGTCCACCAAACGCTTATTGTGTGCGGATCGAGGCGTGCAGCGAACTGCTGACTACTTCTCCAAGCGTGGAAAAGTACGAGACGCGTCCATTCAGCGTGGGCGGATTCAACTGGTACAAAATTAAAATTAAACTTCTTATAATGCATATTTTTAACTCTACATTCTGTAATGTATTTTTCTTATACGGGAGATCATTTATAGGACTTTTATCCTCCAACCGTCCGGGAACAAGACTAATTTAGGGACTTGGATCTCTGCATATGTTGCAATAGATCCTTCAGGGCTAGTTGGCGAAAATCGCGAGGTTTATGCAGATCTCAAGTTTCTGGTATATAGCAAGGCTTACGATCAGTACTTGACATCTATAGGTATATAAAGAATTATTTTGATCAAGCTCCTTCAATGATGACACTATAATATGGAAATTTAATATATGCAGACACGGAGATGAGGCGTTTCCATCAATTCAGAACAACTTGGGGGACTCCAAATTTTACCCGACATTTTGATTTTAACGCTAAAGATAAAGAGTACATTTTCGACAATGACCAATGTGTATTTGGTGTAGACATATCGGTTTATCCTTACTTTAACAAATGGGAAGTTTTGTCGATCGATAAGACGGTCTATGGGCCTAAGTCATGGAAGCTTAAGAAATTCTCTACATTGATCAAAGACTTTTACATGTCGGATGAATTCTCCATCGGAGGAAAAAAATGGTGAGTCCATGATACGCATAAATCAATAAAAACTTACTAATTCAATTTCTTATTATAAATTCTTAATTTATTCAGGGCACTTAAAGTGTATCCAAATGGTAAAGGTACTGGAGTGTTGATAAGCTTGAAGAGTAACTTAAACGTGAAGTTACTAAAATAAAGGAAGAGATATTACTAGGAATTATTTAGGAGTTATCTAAATAATGTTTAGGAGTTATCTAAGTTTAATCCTAGTTTGATTTGGAGTTATCAAGTCAAGTCTCTATATAAGAGTTGCCAATGGTGTGGTTAACCTAACGAGTTTTGAGAGAGATTGAGAGGAGACTTTAGTTTTGAGATATTTTCTAAAGTAATAAAGGAGAGTTATTCTTGTTTTGAGTTCTTAATCTCTTTCTTAAATTCAAGAATTGGTATCAGAGATTAGGAAAGTTCTAATCGTACGAAGAAGACATGTCCGAGCTCGCAGTTGCAACCGAAACACTGAAGGAAGGAGGAGGATCCTCCTCGATTAAATGCCCGATGTTGAACTCCACAAATTACACAGTCTGGGCCATGAAGATGAGAATAACACTCAGAGTTCATAAAGTTTGGGATGTCATAGATCCAGGAACAGAACCGATTGATCCTGATAAAAGCGACATGGCTACTGCTCTGTTATTTCAATCAATCCCTGAGACACTTGTGTTACAAGTCGGAAAACACAACACAGCAAAGAAGGTATGGGATGCAATAAAAACGAAACACGTAGGAGCAGAGAGAGTCAAGGAGGCTAGGCTACAAACCCTCATGGCTGAATTCGATAGACTCAAGATGAAAGATGCTGAAAAAATTGATGATTTTGCTGGAAAATTGTCTGAGATATCATCGAAATCAGCTTCCTTGGGAGTGATCATTGAGGAACCGAAATTAGTTAAGAAGTTCCTTAAAAGTCTTCCCAGGAAGAGGTTTATCCATATAATAGCCTCGCTAGAACAGGTGCTGGATCTTAACACCACAGGCTTCGAAGATATTGTTGGACGACTGAAAGTTTATGAGGAACGAGTGTTTGAAGAAGAAGATGCTCAAGAAGAACAGAGCAAGCTTATGTATGCAAATACAGAGAATCAAGCAAATCGAGACTCTAATGGAGAGTTTGGGAGCAGAGGTCGAGGAGGAAGATTCAATGGAAGAGGAAGAGGTCGTGGAAGGTTTAATGGTGGAAGAGACCTAACAAAAATAACTTGTTACCGCTGCGATAAGATTGGTCACTTCGCCTCAAACTGTCCCGACCGACTACTTAAACTACAAGAAGTTCAAGAGAATGAGAGTGAGGATACACAAGGAGCTGATGAACTTATGGTGCATGAAGTGGTCTATCTAAATGAGAAAAATTGCATACCGAGCAATTATGAGACAAACATCGGAGAAGAAGATATTTGGTACCTTGACAACGGAGCTAGTAACCATATGACAGGAGATAAAAGGTACTTCAACAAGATTGATGAGTCTGTTACAGGGAAGGTTAGATTTGGCGACGATTCTCGGATTAACATAAAGGGAAAGGGATCAATATCATTCACTGACTTGAATGGTGAACCAAGACTAATGAATGATGTTTACTACATTCCGGATTTAAAGAGTAATATCATTAGTTTAGGGCAAGCCACCGAGTCAGGATGTGACATAATAATGAAAGGAAGCCATCTAACAATGCATGACTACAACGGGAAGTTACTGGTTAAGGCCGAGAGATCAAAGAACAGATTGTACAAGGTACGGATGGGGTTGAGGAACAACACACGGTTGTATTTAACAACAATAAGTGAGTCTAGTCGTTGGCATGCTCGGTTAGGACACGTAAATCTTGAGACAATAAAGTCTATGATTCAAAGAGAGCTTGTGCAAGGAGTTCCCCATGTTAAGTTTGAAAAAGAAGTATGCGGCTCTTGTTTACTTGGAAAACAAGCAAGGAAGGTTTTTCCCCAAGCTACCACATACCGAGCAACTAAGGTTCTTGAGCTCATACACGGTGACCTTTGTGGGCCTATAACACCAAGCACGAGTGCTGGAAATAGGTACATATTCGTTCTCATTGATGATTACTCTCGATACATGTGGATCAGTTTATTGAAAGAAAAGGGAGATGCTTTTGTCAAATTCAAAACTTTCAAACAAATGGTGGAACAAGAGTCTGGGGCTAGCATTAAAACATTCAGAACAGATAGAGGAGGAGAGTTTGTGTCTCAAGAGTTTAATGTTTTTTGTAATGACTGCGGTATACAAAGACATCTCACGGCTCCTTATACACCACAACAGAACGGTGTGGTGGAAAGGCGAAACAGAACATTAATGGAGATGGCAAGAAGCATCATGAAGCACATGAACGTACCGAACTATTTATGGGGAGAAGCAATACGTCACTCTACATATTTGTTGAATAGGATAGCTACAAGAGCTCTCAAGGATAAAACTCCATACGAAATGTTCAGGAACAAGAAACCAAACATTGATCACCTACGCATATTTGGATGCATTGCTTTTGCAAAGATAGACAAACCTCACCTAAAGAAGCTAGATGACAGATCAAGGATGCTTGTACACCTCGGAACTGAACCAGGATCAAAAGCCTATAGGTTATTGGATCCACAATCTCGAAAAATAATTGTAAGCAGAGACGTGGTGTTTGATGAATGTAGAAGTTGGGACTGGAATCACGGTAGTGCAGAGAGGAATAACAGTGGAAATTTCAGCATTGTTCTCGGGGAATTTGGAAATCATGGCATTCAAGAAAAAGAAGGAAACGTTGAAACAGAGAAAATTGTTGACAATGAAGAACAACCCGACGAAACAGAGGAAGTAAGCAATGATGATCAGTCCATAACAGAACAAGAGAGTGAACACGAGAATGAAACCGGAAATACTCAAGATCAAGCTCCACCACCTTTGAGAAGAACCGAGAGACAGATTGTGAAGCCAAAGTATCTAGATGATTATGTGTTAATCGCAGAGGAAGAGGGAGAGATGTTGCTTCTCTGCTTGAATAATGAACCTAGAAATTTTGAAGAAGCTAAAGAATCCAAGGATTGGACACTTGCGTGTGAAGATGAAATCAAATCTATCAAAAGGAACCGGACTTGGGATCTTGTGAAACTACCAGATGGAGCAAAACCAATTGGTCTCAAATGGGTGTTCAAGCTCAAACGGAACTCCGATGGCAGTATTAACAAGCACAAGGCTCGACTTGTGGCAAAAGGATATGTGCAGCGATATGGTGTCGATTTCGAAGAGGTCTTTGCTCTAGTAGCTAGAATTGAGACCATACGGCTCCTTATCAACCTTGCAGCATCAAACGGATGGGAGATACACCACTTAGACGTTAAAACTGCGTTTCTCCATGGAGAATTAAAAGAAACTGTCTTTGTCTTGCAACCGGAGGGATTTGAAGAAAAAGGTAATGAGGATAAAGTCTATAAGCTCAACAAAGCATTGTACGGGTTAAGACAAGCTCCAAGAGCATGGAACAACAAACTAAACCAAATTCTTTTAGAATTTAAATTCGCAAAATGCTCAAAGGAACCATCGGTGTATCGAAAGAAGGTGCAAGAAGATCTTTTGGTTATAGCGGTGTATGAGGATGATCTCTTTGTAACGGGAACAAGTTCAAATATCATTAACAAGTTCAAGAAAGAGATGGCCTCCAAGTTCGAGATGAGTGATCTAGGGAAGTTAACATACTACTTGGGAATTGAGGTAACTCAACATGAAGGAGGAATTATGTTGAATCAAAAGCGTTATGCACTGAAGATTGTGGAAGAAGCTGGCATGAAGAATTGTAACCCGGTTCAAACGCCGATGGAGGCAGGGTTAAAGCTATCTAAGGCAGAGAACGAGAAGGAAATTGATGCTACAGCCTACAGGAAAAATGTTGGTTGTCTTCGATATCTACTTCACACAAGACCTGACTTGTCCTATTGCGTTGGAGTCTTAAGTCGTTATATGCAAAGCCCTAGAGAGTCTCATGGGAAAGCTATGAAGCAGTGTTTAAGGTATGTACAAGGAACGGCTTCTCTTGGACTGATATTTGGAAAATCTTCTGCAAAGGTACCAAGACTGCTAGGTTATAGTGATAGCAGTCATAATGTAGATCCAGACGATGGGAAGAGCACAACAGGACATGTGTTTTATCTTGGTGACAGTCCAATTACATGGTGTTCACAGAAGCAAGATACTGTGGCTCTATCTTCTTGTGAAGCTGAATTTATGGCAGGTACAGAGGCGGCAAGACAAGCCATTTGGCTCCAAGATCTACTTAGAGAGGTCATGGGCACAATGTGTGAGCGGGTTGTCATCCGGATCGATAACAAGTCAGCAATAGCTCTCACAAAGAACCCGGTATTTCATGGTAGGAGCAAACACATACATACACGATACCATTTCATAAGAGAGTGCGTTGAGGATGGTCTAGTTGAAGTAGAACATGTTCCCGGTGAGGAGCAAAAGGCGGACATTCTAACAAAGGCTCTAGGGAGGATCAAATTCAAAGAGATGAGAGATCTCATTGGTGTTCAAGACTTGGCGGAAAACGACTTCAAGCTTAAGGGGGAAAATGTTGATAAGCTTGAAGAGTAACTTAAACGTGAAGTTACTAAAATAAAGGAAGAGATATTACTAGGAATTATTTAGGAGTTATCTAAATAATGTTTAGGAGTTATCTAAGTTTAATCCTAGTTTGATTTGGAGTTATCAAGTCAAGTCTCTATATAAGAGTTGCCAATGGTGTGGTTAACCTAACGAGTTTTGAGAGAGATTGAGAGGAGACTTTAGTTTTGAGATATTTTCTAAAGTAATAAAGGAGAGTTATTCTTGTTTTGAGTTCTTAATCTCTTTCTTAAATTCAAGATGGAGAAGGAAACTCATTGTCTCTTTATGTGATACTAAGTGGAAGCCAAACCTTGAAACCTTATGAAAAGGTTTATGTCCGAGCGAAACTGCGTGTTCTGGACCAAAAACAATCCAAACATCTCGAAAAACCAAGTAATATAATGTGTCAAAAGCTTATATATTATTAGGATCTTAATTAAATAAACTTCAATATTAATGTAACAAACAAATTTCTTATGTTCTTGGCAGTTCTGACATGGTTCAACACCACGGGAGAAAGCACGGGCTTCGACCAGTTCGTGTCTTTCACTGATCTCCAAAATCCAGCCAGAGGTTTCATCGTGAATGATACTCTGTCCGTACAAGTTGAATTCGAGGCTACCTCATCAACTAATTATTATTCTATCAGTCCTGCTCAATTTTTGAGTACTTTCTAAATGTTCAAATAAGAGGCTTCTTCACATGTATGCAAAGCAAATCTAAAAATAATAAAGATTGATATTAATGATTTTATTGTGCTGATTTTTTTTTTGTAAACTCTGTTAACACTCTATTTGATGTACACGAAACAAATGAGTCTGACTGACTTGTATATATTATTGTCTACATATTCATGAAATTAATATTACTTTGTTTTTTTTGTCGTCAATATTACTTCAAATCAGGATTTGCTCGTTTATTTAATCTACAAAACCAATTACAAGAGATTAAAGCTGAAAATAGAAGATAGAAAATTAAAGAAGAAATAGAAAAGCTGCCAAGAACAAAAATAAAAGTAGAGTGGAAAAGAAAATTTTCAAATGAAAATTAGGAAAAGCCTCTAATTGAGCTAGTGACTCGAGATTTTAAGCATGAGCATGGTTAATATGGTAAAGGTAGTGTTGGTTGTTGAAAACACAAGTCCAACAAGTGCTGTGTACGTTTCCAAAGCTTGGTTCCTTTGGCATCGTCAATGGTCTGCTCGATCTATACCCAAATATTTATATCAAAATACAATAAATTATGATTAAATAGATGATATAACCATATCAATCATATAATATTAACTGAATAAATTAGAAATAAAATTGGAATTTTGTAATATGTACTAGTTATACAAAACAACATTATTCTATGAAACAAAAATAAATTTCGAACACAATAATTAATGTTTGTAATGTAGGGAGGAGTATATATAACGATGATAACTGACCTCTGTGGGAGGAAAGGTCGGTCGAAGAAAGGCATCAATTGAGCTTTTGGAACCATTTCCTTCCTCAACATACGAATCTCTTCCTCTTCTATCATCTGTTATATATGGTTCGATTTAATAACGCGGCTTAACTTTGAGAATTCTTCTCAAACTAAGGTAAACCAAATTCCAAAATCTCTCACTGTTTTAGTTAAAGCAGTTTCCGTTCTATATCTACTTATGGTCTTGGTGTCATTAAAGTGAAATGTTAGAAATTTTTTTTTGAAATGTTTGATTTCTTAGACTATCATGATTCATATAAATAGAGAGGTTATGTTTAGTAGTCGTTTTTTTTTTTTTTTTTTAATTTACCTTTTGCAACCTTTCTTCTTGTTTTTTCTGAAGTTTCATGATATAATAATTAGTTGCAACCTGCCAAGATGATGAATGAGCTCCATGGTAGTTGAAAAAAATAACGATAAAATAAGAGATATTGAGGAAGTTTGTGTAAACCGAATAGTTGAACATTGCTCGTTTCACTGCTCTCTCGCCAGAATGAAGCTTGAATTCGAGAGGCTTTTTGTTCTCTTTTGCTGGTGCCTTTGTAACATTCTGATAAGTAAAAATATCAATGAGTAAATATGTTGAATTCGAATAAGATCTTATTTGAATGAAATGTTACTAATTTTTTTAATATTTTATATAGTTACCGGTGAGGCTTATAATTTATATAGTAAAATTTAACAAATGAAACGAGGACATAGATGAGAGTTATAACTTGTATATTTTCTTGGGTAAAATATATTCATGTAACATATGCATTTTGTTTCTCTTTTATGGGCTAAAGATATTGTGGATAGTTGTGATTATATTCGTTGTCCAAAAAAAAAAAGTTGTGATTATATTTATTTAAAAGAATTACAAAATTATATTGTTCATAGAATCTCTGTTTGGGTACCTTAGCCGCGGCTGCCTTGGTTTTGTCATGGGCTCTGTCTTTGAGTGGTTCCACTTTGGTCTACAATTAGATTAAGTAGGGGAATTCAATTTTTGTACGAGGGTTTACATTTAAATCACTGATTCACTATTCACTATATTATCTATGTATAAACTACGAAAACGATACTAACACACTGTAGTATTTATTTACAAACTACGAAAAACTAGACCCATTATTTACAAATTTTGACCGAGAGGTTCTTTTTTGTGTTAATTAAAGAGTAAGACAAAAAGTATACTTAGAATAGAACTCAACGTGTAGTTTTATTTAACTAATTTTGATTTACCATTGCTTGAAATGATTACACAATAAATGTTTTTAAAAAACACATACTTACACTTCTGGCTTTGTTAAAACTGTAAAAATTATTGGGACATTAGGACATCAAATGGTAACTAAATAATGCTGAAATTGGCAAATGATGTTACATAATTTGAGTTTTTTTTTTTTTTTTTTGGAATTGAAAAAGTGTGTGAATTTCCTACATGTGATTAAAGAAAACCCAAACTTAGACTACAATAAAAAAAGAGAACATTTGTTGAAAAAAAAAATGTGGTCTTTTATTTGATTAATGGCTAATGCCTTATTAGAAAAAAAAAAAATAGGAAAAGAAATTAAAAATGGAATCGTATCCTCACCATTCCTTTACCATTGGAACCCAGGGAGAGTACAGAAGAAGTAGGACTTGTTTTCCCAAACTTCGAAAACACGAAACAAAAACACTTTGTCAACATGTAAGTCTCTTTAATTTGTATTAGTTCATGTATATATTATTACAAACTTGCCCATTTTTATAAACGTGTGGAAATATTTTCGTGAAATGTGTATATACATATATGCGTGCACAAAAGTAACAACTAAAGTAACCAATTATTGAAGCAGACAAAGAAAAAGTAACCAATTATTGAATAACCTTGGGTGAGGATTTTGTGTATGATGATTTTCCAGTACACATGTTTAGGCGAAAGAGATATTTAATAATAATAAGTAGTTGTTAAAAACAGTGTATTAAAAACAATAACTCAACCAAAACACAAACTCCTTTACGAACTCTTTTTTTTTGTCACAACTTATTATGAACTCTAAATTAAAAAGAAGTGAAATAAAAATATTACTTGATGAGTGAAAGAGAGAAGAAATAAAGTGAATTTATAGAGAGTGAAGGACGAAGCACAGAGACACATACAAGTTTGGACATTAGTAGCTTTCTTAAGTGGCGTCTGTTGCTGCATCAGCAACAAGCTTTAATAAGGGTTTTCTTCATAACTTTCTTTGTTAATAACTTAATATAAATGAATAATGTTCAAAAAATGAATAAATGAGTATCGTATTCTATATTTGTATGTAATGTGAAGTCAACATAAGTACCTATGTTTTCTAGTTTGGTTGCATCTAAACTTATCTTAGTGAGTTAAATTATTTATAAAGAAATATAAAATTTAATATATCTTTGAGTAACATTTATATGATATGTAATACCAAGATTCTAAAAACAATATGATTGTGCAACTTTTTTTTAAAAATTTCATTTATCATCTATAGAATTGGCAAATAAAGTAATTCATATTAGTGAAACCAAAACCATGAGAAAGTGAAGAAGACATTACAAAATGATTGTAGTGAATCGGGAACTTTAATCGTGTGAATCTATATAACGCAGCCACTTCTATCTATCCTCTATGCTACCATAGATCCCGAAACTTACATCTACTATCTAGTAGTTATAAATTGTAACAAACAACCCTCAAATTACATGAATACTAATATTATTTTTAACTCGGTTTTTAAGAGATAAAAAAAACTTAATAAATTGTATATATAGATGTTATGGCAAAAACACATGTAAGTAAAATGAAGCTTATATAATTAATAGCTATATATAAACTAATAAACATATAGTAACCAATTAATAGTCGTAGTAGCCAGGAGTATTCGTCATATTTGATTGAATTAGTATTCCCAATATACATTTCCAAGCTATATATACTAACAGTCACATATTATTCAAAATTCAAAAGGAGTCAGAAACATTCATTCAAAGAATGAAATGAAAATTCTCTACATAGATAAATAAATATTTGCCGATTTCAGATTGATACTGTCCGACGAAAAAGCAAATTGGTAGAGCTCTCAAGCACCAAACTTTCTGATTAAACCTCCCTCTCATGCATGTCCGTAATTTTCGTAGCGTCCTTCATGGTTCCTTCACATCTCATATTTGGGATTTGTAAGTATTTGGATTTATTTAATTTTATGTTGTTAATGCTCGCAAACTTCTCGATGTCAAAAAGGATTTTTATTGTTTTCCCTTAATTAACCATTCTTCATGGGAGAATCATTTAACTTGTCGACACATTTTCATTACTCATATCAATTTAATATCTACGTACTTGGCATTTAGGGTGTAAATACGTAATTCGGATTTATAGAATAACGAGTAGTATTTTATGTGGATAATATTTTAAAATATTGGTTTGAGAAAGTTTGGTTATTTTTAGTAATTTTAGCAAATTTTAGATGATTTTAGATGACTTTTAAAATTTTGTAAGAACAATTTCTAATTACCTTAAAATATTATTGAAAATCTAATGATTTAAAATATCAAAATTTTAATATCTGCTAATCCTATTATAAATGAAGCTACCAGATGCTTTCATTTTATTTTTTTTTAAATAAAATTTTCAATTATTTTTTCTTTATTTTTTTTGTTAATCATTTACATGTTTTACTAGTTACAAAAACCATGGAAAAATATGTAATATTACTGTTTAAAAGTTTGGTTTATAAATCCACTATTCATTAAACAATCATATATATATATATATATATATATATATAATATTATTCTGTTATTATTTACAGATATTTAATCATATATTTTTCAGTTATTTCGCCGTATTCATTTCCATTTAGACCATTTGTTTTGCGTTAAAGTTGCATCCCATTGATTTTATGTGAATATAATCACACACACAATGTGAATATATAACCTTAACTGAAAACTTTTTTTTTATATATAGTTCACGTAAGTGCAAACTTAAATGGAAGAAAGAAGCACTTCACGTTTGGATTTGTGTTTAATCTACATAGATTAACTGTTAAAAGTTGCGTGTAAAACAATCGGGACTACAATGTCTTATAACCTGGATAATTAACCACATCGTTTTGACTTTTTTCTTCAAGTTTGTGTTTGCGTTTAGAATTTTTGAATCAGTTAGCAGGATTTTAAAATTGATCACAATCATAGTTTCCATTAAAAAAAAAAAAAGCAAATAAGTGAATGCTATTTTTTCCCATTTGAATGAGATTACCACACACAAAAGAATAAGGAACGAGATAATACATCTACGAGTAGATATAGCATTGTACACTTTGGAGTCACGTTCTCTTTAAGGGACTCGTGACCCTCTTTTTCCAAACAAAAGTGTCAAAAATTTAACCAATAGGTTGTTAGCCTAACAAACCCCAATCTTGAAATATTTCTTGGTGAGTCATCAATTTCGGAGAGAGTGGTCTACTGTTTATAAATCTGTCTTATTATATTATATGGTTAGTTTATTAATTATAAACGGAGGACTTTTTGTCAAATATATGTGAGAAAAATGCAAAAGGTTAAGAGGAATGTCATACTGTTAAGTTAGGTCCGTGATTGGAAAAAGGAACCTAACTCATGCAATTCTTATATCTCAAGTCTTTTGTTTTTGTGTCATGGGCATGGCAAAACACCAAAACATGCATGATTAGGGTTTAGTGATAAATTGACTACGTAACATCCATGAAAGACATGTGTGAGATTGACGTATAGTTCTAAAAATCTCCGCCTATCCCGATTACTCCCCGCTTAATCGTTAGGCCACCCTATCCGTCTCGATTAATGATTAATCCCCTAAAGAAATCAGTTACCCGATTACTCCGCCTAATCCGATTACTCTCCGCCTAATCTGATTACTTTCCGCCTAATCCGATTACTTTCCGCCTAATCCGATTACTCCCCGTCTAATCTTACATATCCCGATTATTTTTAGATTCCAAGTATAAAAAAACTTTTTAATTTTGTTATTCAATCAATTAAACTAGGAGTTTGTGATGTTTTACAATAACTTATGTTCAAACTTTAATAAAAATCATAAATTTGTAATAAAAATCATAAAAATTTGTCTAAAAAATACAGTTTTATGTGTTTACTGCAATTATGAAAACAATATTGGATTAATATGTTTAAAAATATTAAAATAACCTTAAAACTAATCCCCGATTAATCCCCGATTTTAATCCGATTTTCAGATTAATCGGTAGGCCCATACCGAACGCCCGACTAGCGTCTAGCGATTTTTCAAAAAAGGTATTATACTGAGTTTTTGATATGGTGTGGGCTTGTAGCATTTTTATCCTGTATTATTATATCTTTGATCTTATCTTTATTCTATTCTATATAATGTATATTGGTTTAGCACCCATCGGAGCTAGCGATCATCTTATGTTATAATCTTGTTCTAAACCGTTTTCAAACTTTGGCGTTAAGTTGCATTCATTGTAAAACCGTTTTTTTTTTTTAATAAATTTTACATTCATACAAAAAAATGTATATAGGATTTCCTTAGAAAGATCAAATTATAGTTTTCATCAAAAAAAGGAAAGATAAAATTATAGTAGTTTAATTAGTGTTTTGTTTCGTTAGTCGCATACTTTTTTTATTCATTGGAAAAATTATCTATCGATTGTAATTCTTGAAAACTAGGTTGTGATTCATTATGAAATTCTCTAGCGGTAAAAATAATATTATGAATTTAAAATCATGATAAATTTTTCGTATCATAGAGATGGTAATGGTGCTTAGAATCTAGCTTAATGTCTCTAATTTCTCCATTATCGAGTATTTTTTCGTATGATATCAATAATACTGACTATAATATATACAACCATATAGTAATGGGTTATATGTATTATTAACTAATTGGAGGTGAGATATCTTAACTAATTGGAGGTTTGGTATCCTTTGTCAGGTCTGGTAATCCAAGAACCATATTTTTAACTAAACAACGAAAATTGGAAAAACGTTTTCTTACGTCCGACCAATACTTAATTCGAGCTTTCTTGAATTTAAGCAAAATGTTGAACAATTTTGAGGAGACTTACGGATATTGTATGTCAGTAATCAGTATGTTATGTCCATTCCTTTTTTTTTCTATCTAATAACAACGAAGATTAGATCATTGCAACTCGTTCCAGAGATGAAAGGTCCTTTTATTTTTTGTCATCCGAAATTAAATAGTGTTCAGAAGAGCCATTCCTGGGGAATGTTGTTTACATAAGTGATGTTGTTTACATGAAACGGTTCTATACGAATTTTTCGTGCCAGATTATCCGTTTTTACATTAGCACTGCGAGAAATTAAAGATAAAGAGAAGGTTGAAAATTCTTCCTTGTCGTTCTGAAACTCCTCCAAATACATTGAAAACGCCGGCCATTCGGTTGGATAAGACACCATCTTCACCAGATTAGAACAGTCTATAAAGAACGCTACCTCTTGATTATCTGCACCAATCATACACTTCATCGCCCAAAGAAGGGCTTCGACTTCTGTATGTAATGGAGATAGACTTCTACGGAGGTTGGCAGCTCCCATGGTTGGCAGCTCTCCATTTGATGATGTACAGAACACCCTGTACCGGACAACTTATCACTTCCTTTCTATGACCCATACACAAAACAGCGGTATCCAGAGTAATTCGAATCAGGTGAAGCATCCCCCACTCGAGATCGAGTTACCAAATCCACAGAACCATGATTTTCATTAAGAAGCTCGATTTGAGCTGTCTGCCAAAAGTGTGCCTCTTTTTCTGCTAACCGTAATACCTCTAATGGGTCTTTATCTATATTGTCAAAGATTTTTTCATTCCTTTCCAAATATACCAGATAATCCATGGAAAAGCTAATGAATCGAATTCCGAAGGTATTTTCCAAAATAAATAATCCAAATTCGCAAAAATAGATTCCGTGAGATGAAGGTCCTTCTAAAGTTATTTAACGAGCTCGACATGAGTATAGTCAAAAATTTTGACCCACTCCGACGATCCATGAATAAACGGTCTCCCTTGTTGGAGAAACTTTCTGGAGTCTATTTATGTTTGATTCACCATCATTGTTGAGACTGTAATTTGGTCCGAAAAAGTCAGAACCTTAATAAAAGTCGGCGTCGATGCATATCCCACCGCAACCATCATCACCAACAAGTGAAAAGAAAATATAAAATGTAAAAACTGCCGTAGAATCGCCAAATCAATCACCAAACACATCATATCCGTTGCCTAAAATATGAGAATATACACCACCGGAAAGAATTGATAATCACTTTGGGAGGCAAAGAAAATCATCGTTTTTAAATTCTTTCTATTGTCAAATCTTTTTATTATGTCGGCAAATTAAATTCGATTTGTATATCCATCCCACATGCATAAATATAACTCCATATATCCACTAACATTATACAAAAGGTAAAAAAATATTGTACTTCTAGAATGAAGTAGGACAATCTAATATCAAGATAACACAGTGTAGAGTCAATTAGACATCTACTTGGACAAAATTCAAGAAATCTCATTTCTTCGGTATGAAACTAATTCAGGATACATTGGTAGGGACGTCATCTAGGAAATTTTGTTTTTAAGACAAAATTATGCATTTATTCTGATTTTTAAAAATGATGAAATCTTTTTTAAAATTTAAAATCTTATATTTTCTTTAAAAGTTTTGTTACTAATAAAGAAAGTGTTACTAATAATTGAAAGATTAGCTCGTGAAGTTTAAATAGTTTTAAAATGGAAGTGTACATAGTTTCACACAGAATTTCAAAATTAAAATGAAATGTTGTTACTAAGTTGTCTTTCAATTTTTAACAACCAAAAATATTTAAAAGTGTTTGCTATGGACATACTTTATAAATATTGTCACAATAAAATGGAGGGAGAGACTATTTAAAATATAGATCATAAAGATAGAAAAATGTCACACATGAATGGATTAGGCAGTCATGCTTTTCTTTATAGTCAATAGTCAATGTTTTTTGGTCTCCTTTTGGTAATTCCTTTTATTCCGACCTTCTCATAAAT
Source organism: Arabidopsis lyrata subsp. lyrata (assembly GCF_000004255.2). Classification (NCBI taxonomy): domain Eukaryota; kingdom Viridiplantae; phylum Streptophyta; class Magnoliopsida; order Brassicales; family Brassicaceae; genus Arabidopsis; species Arabidopsis lyrata. The sequence goes on along the minus strand of NW_003302549.1, from coordinate 20,360,685 downwards.
GGAACGCTGAAGAAAGACTTTTAATAAAATAAATTTTGATATAGCTCTATATGAATTTTCTATAATTAATGCAAGACTTTTATAAGATATTTATCTTAGAGTTTTACAATCTGAAATGGTATATAAGGAAATTTTGAATAGAAATGATTATATAAAGGCTGATAAACATTTGCTCTTAAACCAAAAAAAAACTAAGAATTGTCTTCACAAAAAAAAAAACTACAAATACAACAATGTCAGGACAAAACTACCATCTTGTTTATCTGCTATTAATTATTTGTCTTCTTTTTTCTCAATCAACAGGTAATATAGTCTGATATTTTTTCATATAAAAATAAAATTGTAAGAAACCTGAGTTAATTTTTTTAAAAAAATTTTCCAGCAAGCGGCTGTGAGTTCAAAGGCTTTTGTAGAACTGATGACCAGTGCAAACGCATATGCAGAGGCCATGGGATAGATACAAGGTTTCTATTGTGTGTTCCTTATTCTTCAAAGGGAGGCAAATGTTGTTGTTTACATTATGAAGGGGCTCCATCATCAAGCGAAGAAATATAGTTTTTTCTTGAATTTCTAGAATGTTACAACCATATATTTGTATCACATATGATACGATTTCAAATAATAAAAACTAAAGTTTTAATCAGTTTAATTTTTCTTGTCCAAGTACGATATTTGTTATAGTTTTAAAATATAGTCGAGAGTCAATCAAATGTTTATATTTGCGAAACACACAAAATTTCATTATTGTGGAATGAAACGGATTTATAATACATTAGCAGAGGCGTGTATCATAGACAATGTCTTCTTTAAATAGTTCAACTTAAATAGTCTCCTGCTTAGGTTATGCAAATTGGATACTCGGGTGAGGGACACTGGAAAAAGGGAAAAAAGGATGAGTAAAACAAGTTTACTCAGTGAAGAGATCAATTTTGTCCACTAAACATACAATGATCACGTTCCAAACATAATCAATAACCATTACTTAGCATAGATTCAGAATGTCTATCAATCAAACAAACAACCATTCGTCTTGCTCATAACAAGATATTTTACTTTTATTTTTAGTTCTAAGTGCTTTAACTTATGGCTACTCAAGCCTCTTTTAAATTATGGCTACTCAAGCCTACTTATTGAAGACCACGGCTCATAGCTCGATCCTTTCCTTATTGCTCGTTAGCGGTTAATGACTTGTATATGAACCCGTCGGTCCATCACAGTCCAACCTCCTCATGTATTTTTCTCTTACTCTTTAGTTTTCTCTTCTCATATACATATACATAATCACTTTTATAACTTAATATACTTTAAACATGATATTAAATCATGTCATGTTATGTATTTCACATATCATGTTTCCAACAACCTAATATTATCATACACAAAAATTCACATAAATCAACAAAGACAATTCTCGAACCTATACTCAGCAACTATCGAAGAGTATATAAGGAAAAAGATTACTGTATATCCGCAAATACCACCTTCACCTTAGCCTAGTTGAAGATGAAGAACATTTCTTTCTCCTTTCTCCTTTAGACATACTTTATATCCTATCTGCAACAACATGCTTTTTAGCTCCACTTTGGTTCTCCATCAGCTAAGACCTTACTCCATGAGTCATGAAAGCTCCTGCAAGGTTTAGGCTCAAACCGAGCTCGTTTACCCAACCAACAATACAACAGGTTACAGTTTACTCTAAATAGAACTGTCATGGAATCACACGTATAAATCAATAACTAACCGATAGAAACTTAATCCCACCGTTGAATATGTAGCCAGTAGTTTCATAAACCTCTCCACCAAATTTCGTCCCGATCAGCATGGTTTCAAACCTCCAAACGTTGTCTCGAAGAAGCAATACGAAACTGTTTTCTACAGTTGCTTGTCCTTAAAGAAACATGCATAACTTCTCGAATATAAACTCGATTCAAACTCCGTCAGCTGCTGTGGATTGTTGACGACGTGATGTTTCCATCGAAGCCTTACTCATGATCTAATTATTTCTGGTCCCACGGGAATGAGCGTTACAAAACATCAACTCGGATTTGCCTCTTTTTACTAATCCTCTTCCTTATTTGCCATGATTTGCTTCATCCCTTCTATGATTTGCTCTGTTCTTCCTCCTCATGAGAGTTTCAGTCCTTGTTTTGATTGTTAATCCTTTGATCTGACTTGAATTATGCCTCTCATCTTGGCTATAGACGTTGCCATTGATGACAACATCACAACACAATGATGACGGAAACCCCAAAACGATGGTGGCTGCTCAACTCTCTCTCTAACTCACGGCAGTGGTGGTGGTCTCATGAAGTTGGTGCTCCGGTGACTCTTTTTCAGCTCATGACCTCTTTGATTAATTGGTAGCTAGGGTTTATTTTATCTCCAACGAGAAGGAGATGCTTACATATATACGCATATACATGTCGTTTGTGGTCTTTCATTCACATGGGCTTTAAATGGGCTAATATATCATAATGTATAAAAACTAAATAGCCCAATAAATTGGGAGCGGGGTGTTACAGTAAGGTTAGATCTACTATTTCTATAGCTTCATTGCTATTTATTGTTAATTAGGTTGGTTAGTTCATCCTAAAAGTTGTGTAAATTACCAATAATTGGGTTAGATTACTATTGAGAAGTAATGTATTATTCAGATTTTGAGAGAATATTTGTTATGAGAATGTTATGGGCTGCTTGTCCATGTTTTTAAGTAGATTCAGATAGATATTTGGCAGCAAATATGGATGTTTAGGGTAAGCCTTATAGTTAGCATTGTTAAGTAATTGGTGTATGACCACTTTAATGCCCATTTGCTTTTTATCTAAAAGCTTTTTGAATTTATGGGCTGCTTGTACATGTGTTCTTAGGTTAGAGCTGCCTTTCAAATTTCAGTTCTTCTAATTTATTTTCCTGAGTTGAGCTTTTAGCTTAGTTGCTTGGAAGGGCCGTGCTAAGGTTTTTTTTTTTGGGGCTTAAGGCGAATTTAAAAAGTAGGAGCCTTTCCAGTAAATTGTTTTATGAAAAAAGTAATACAGTTTTGAAACGACCCACATAAAATTATTCAAAACAAATCAATAATTTCAAATGACTAAGAAATCAATAGTAGAATAAAAAAACTTCGATAACGCCAGCGCCTAGGCCTGGGCAGTCGGTTCAACCCGAAATAAACCGAACCGACCGAACCGAAATTTTCGGTTTCGGTTTCTATTTAGTTTTGAGGCGTAAACCGATCGGTAGAATTATAATTTGAGTTCGGTTGTCGGTTCGGTTCGGTTCGGTAGACGATAACCGATCGGTTTCTTCGGTTTAAGGAAACACATATAAAAACACAAAAACCCTAGATCTATTATTCTTCTAACCTCTTCTTCTCACGAAAGAAGAATTCCTTCTTCTCCATCTCCTTTCACCTTTTTCTCCTTCTCAGTTCTCTTCGTCTTTTCTTAAACTTCTTCTTCTCCTCTCTCTCTTTCGTTGAGATCGTGCCCTACAAGAAGCTTTTCCTCCTTCAATCCCTAATTACAATTTTCAGAATTGTAAGTTCTTAGCTCTACCGCTTTATCGTTAATACATAGTTGTCATAAAATTTTGATGCTTGATAGCGGCTTTGATGTCTACTTCTCGCTAATCGGAGTCCTTTCATGTTTGGGGATTTATTATAATGATAGATCTGGTGGCTTGGAAGAGAGTAGCAACGGCGAGTTTTGGGACCATAGTAATTGAGAAGGATGTCGAAGGATCTGTAATGGTGGCGGTGACGCTCGCCTTATTCACTGTCATAGCAGCCGTAGTTCACGTGGTTAGGGCGACCGGCCCCGTCACCGCCGTCGTAACTTTTTGTGTTGTTGGAAACCCTAAATTTTGATGGGTTTTGTTAGTTTGTAAATCGGCCCAAAGTGTTAATTAGGCCCATTGTTTTATTGGTTTGTAAATGTAAATTAGTTAATTGAGCCCATTATTGTTATTTTGGTCTATTTCGGTTCGAATTAACCGAAGTAGAAAAAATTTCGGTTAATTTCGGAACAGATTTTAAACCTTATAACCGAACCGAAAAAACCGAGTTCCGAACCGAACCGAACCGAATTTTTATTCGGTTCAATTCGGCAGAATTTTAGATAACCGAAAAACTCAAAAAACCGAATAAACCGAACCGAATAAACCGATTTAACCGAACGCCCAGGGCTACCAGCGCCGATAAAGAGTGCGGAGGTCGATAAACGAAGATAAAGAAAATACTTTAGAAAATGGTATCCAATCTAGAATTAAATGAGATTTTCATTTTTCTTCTTTCAAAACCCAATCCAAAAAAATTATTTTACTTATTCGAATATTTTTTATTTTGGAATTTTTATTTCATTTTCAGTTGGAGATCTCATTACCCTTTTTGTTTTCCAATTCTAGGTTTCCTTTAAAAGCCTAATTAAAAAAAAAAAATCAAATAACATCAAATAGTTAAATTTAAATTTCACAAGCCACGCAAACAATCTTGATAGACCATATTTTCAAAATTTGGGGGCTAAAATTTTGTATATTTCGGAGACCTGAGGCAAATGCTTGAAAAGACCGATCGACAATGCAGATGAAAAAAGCAAAAAAAGCTATCAAATGCACCAAAGAAGAAAAAAATGATGACAAGAGTGAAAAAGGGTTCAATGATAAGAAAAGAAATATAACTTTTTTACAAATAGTTGAATAGAAATTGATTATTTAAAGGCAGATAACAAAATGATAGAAAAAAAAAATGTTCCTTACAGACTGTTCTAAAATCAAATAGGAACAGTGCAGATAATCAAATTATGCTATAAAATCAAATTTGTTCTAAAATCAAATAGGAAAACTAAAAATGATAGAAAAAAAAAAAACAAACTATGCAGATAATCAAGAAGTAGTGTTCCTTACAGACTGTTCTGATTTGGTGAAGATGGTGTCTTCTCGAACCGAATGACCGGCGTTTTCAATATTTTTGGAGGAATTTCAGAGAGACAAGGAAGAATTCTTTACCTTTTCTTTATCTTTAATTTCTCGTAATGCTAATGTAAAAGCGGATAATCTGGCACAAAAAGTTCGTACAGAACCGTTTCATATCACATATGTAAACAACATTCCCCATGAATGGCTCTTCTGAACTCTAATTAATTTTCGGATGACAAAAATAAAATAAAGAAAAAGCAAACTACATAGGCAATATGATCACTGTCTCTAACAGGCCGTCGTATGACAAAAATAAAATAAAGGCCGCCAAAGAAAAAAATAAAATAAAGGCCGCCAAAGACGTTTTTAAATATGGAATCCGCAAGATTATTGTCTCTGGGTTTGGAACGTGCATTTGGACCGATCCTTGGATTCCAGATTCCCCGGCTCACCCCCGAAGGACTTACTATGGAGAGAGACCCATTGGTCTATGTCAATACTTTGATCGACTTTGAGATGAAGCAGTGAAAAATGGACCGTCTTTGGGAATTGTTACCCTGAGAAGAGATTACCCTTATACTAGGGATAAAACCGAGCCGTAATGTCTCGAGTGATGGATACAGTTCGACCATGACAAAGTCAGACAATTACTAAGTCAAATCTGGATACGAGACCGCGAGAACCATTTCTCGTCCTGTCTGCCACTGTAACGCCCCAAAAATTCTGAAAGAATTATCGAAACATTACTAAAGAAAATAAATAAATAAAAAATGTCTTAAAATTTAATATTAAAACCTTGATGTCTCGCTCTACACCCGGATCCCAAGTATCACGAACAAGTTTGATTCTCCAACTTGAAAGAACCTGCGGAAATCAGATGACATCAGTGATTGACTATCGTCGAGTAAGCACAAATAAATATGGATCCTATGTACCAGCACGGTCTGATCCCACAACAAAAAATGTTCACGCACTGGTACCTAATTCTATTTTGGATTAGAGATGACTCACATAATCATCAAAACAATTCGCTTATCATTAACTTATTCACCAAAATAATATTTGCAAACATCAGAAGAATCAAAATGCTTTGGCAACCGTGCCCGCGGTCTCAGCTAAGCAACGCGTACTAGTGTGGACTAAGCATCTAGTACCGCTTTGTGCGCGTACAGTCGTTGGTCTCATGAAAGACGGTTTCAGCAGACGAATGATACAGTAGCCGCACATCCCATACCATACACAAAATTATACATATATTGGATATAACAGCAGCAGAAAATCTCAATAGCGGTGCCGCCGACTAAAGAGTACGCAACTATGACTGACCGATCACTAGTCCGTAATTGACACTCCGTTGGTCCAGCAGAGAGAGATACAATGGTTACAGAAGGGGCATCACTCCGAACCAAACAACAAACTCGCTACCATGGTACCCGATTTTATATCTATATATAATATAGTATACTATATAATGAAACACAACAATTCTGTTTACGAGCAATCATATTACTAACAAAACCAAAAAATTCATCAAACTGATTAACATTAAATTTCACCTAGTCTAATCACGAGTCGATTCCAATCCCTTTAACCGATCTAGTCAATTTATCTCCTATATTAATTCTTTGATGTTCATTAAATTATAATAACAACGAGAGACATAATGACGCAATATACTCACGTTTTATAACCAAGTCAAACCACTCACTCACAATTACAATAGAAACGAACGATTCCAAATGAATAATAAGATAATGAAAAGCAATTTTATCAAACAAAAGAAGAACAAAAGAACTCATATCTAACAAACGTAGAGAAAACAATTTAACTATCAACAAAAGACAAGAGAACTCTACAGCTAGTAACATATAACAAATTTATTAATCCAATAAAGGTAAAGACAAAGAAAAACTCACAGATAATCGATCCTAGGTTTCGGTGTAGTCAACAGAGGGACTCCCACACAATTCTCTTTTATGCCAATATATACCACTAAGATTTTCCTAAACCAGCAAAAGACAAAACCCTAATGCACACTTATTCAATTCATATAAATGGGCTACTATAATAGCTAAATGGCCCAGTTTAATACGGAGTAAAAAAATCATTTTAAAACAGTTAAATGGATAATAATAATCATACAACAACTTTAACATTGGCTACTTGCTTCTAATATAGTTGATTTAGCATAGTATTTTGCTTTTATTACTCAGCTAATTAAAGACTGAGGCTCGTTAAGCAATCTTCAGCTTTGTTTTGCCAATAAAACAATATTGGATTTCTTCAGATCTCTAAAACCTATGTCTCTGTTCTGCTTTAAGTGGGTCATCTTATCCCATGTAATCCATGGCATTATGTATTTTTCCTTCGTATTTGATCACCAAAATTTTCTTATTTGTCCACAAACTTTAGATGTGAGTCTTTTAGGTAAAACAAAACAGAACAAGTGTTGTTGCTAAAGATTTGGTTAGCACTTCTTTTCTGGCATGAGACAAGAATTTGATATACCAACTTACAAGCTTATTCTGCATTCTTTGGGAAATATAAGAAAAACATAATATTGTTTAGGTAGACCAAGATATAAACCTTCATACTTGAGATATTCCGGTCAGATTAATATTTGTTTTCCTATTTTGAAGTCTAAATGGCATCATTTGTAAATACGAAGAAAATATGGTCTAAGGTTATTCTTAAAATTTATGTGTTGTTATAGTAATCAAGATCTTGACTAAGCTATTAGAGTAATTTAGGATTTTGTGTCATTCTGTGTAGTTTGTCATTTGTTTATTTCTATATAAATTCTGATATTAGAGGCAAAGGAAATGGCCTAATATGTGCAAGAAATTTAAAAGATATATCATATGTTGACTTCTTGCAATCTCAAATGTATATCTATAAATTTTTGTTAAAAATTTATATAGGATTAGATTATATAAAGGGATATAACCATTTGCTCTAAAACCAAGAAAGAAGAACTAAACTTATATTTTCTGAAAAAGAGCTAAAAATACAATAATGTCTACACAAAAAATTTACCTTGCTTCTTTGCTATTCTTTATCTGTCTCGTTTTTCCTCAATCAACTGGTTATATTTTATTCCTCTTGCTTTTTTCATATCAAATCAAATAATGTTAGAAAATGAGATAATTGATACGTTTTTTTTAATATATTTTTCAGCAATCGTATGTAACATCGAAGGCCATTGTATAACTGATGAAGACTGCATCAACGCATGCATAACTGGGGGAGATCCATTCTTTTGCGTTAAATCAGGCACAAGTAAAGGCAAATGTTGTTGTATAAAGAAAAATGGTTTTGTACTAGAATGATACATTCATATATTTGAATCATAACCTATCGTAAGATTTAAAATCAATAAAAAAATTGATATTAATTTTAGTTTTTCTCATATAAGTATGATATATTTGTTTACCATCATCATATACAAAAAAGGTTGAAAGAAAAAAATCATTGATTCATTGTAGTGCAAGATTAGTCTAACTTGTTAATCTATTAAAAGTGTCTACCACATTGAGACTGAAAAAAAAAATAGTATTCTAAAAAGAACTCAGTTTTGAAAAAAGTAATTTTGTAGTTTAGCCTTTTAGGTTTTTATGTTCTTTTTTCAAGTGTTTGGAATTAGATCAAAAAAATTAAACCACAATAAAACTACAACATTTCAACGGCATATATAAATTCATAAAACAAAACTGCTATTTACAAGTGGTAAGCAAACAATTCAATAAATAAACAAAACAGTCCACCTTGTCATAAACTATATAATCCCGAGAACTAAGCCAGCGGATACAACAAATCCCCAAAAACAAAGCCGACGGTTAACAAGACAACCCCAGACGCTAAACCCTAAGAACAAGGAAGCATTTGAGCTAAAACTAAAAGACAAAGCAAATCAAAACAAGTAAAGGCAACAAAGACCGAAACTGAAACACGGGCAAGCCAAACAAAGGAAATCGGAATCAAACCACAATACTACGCCAACCACCATGCCAGAAACGGAGGAGAGCCTTCCACAAATGCCACCGAAAGGGATGAAAATCCCAACTGACAGAGGACGGTTCCACCTATAACAGATGAAGACTACCATACAAAGCAAGTGTTCAGAAGAAATCCGCTCAGCAAGACGGGATCTAGGCCAAAGGACAATCTAGACCACAACAGAGCTCCTGAACACGGCGAATTCGAATTCGATAGAAAACCAGAATACGACGCCTCGTAGATTCCAAAAACAAACATATTAGATCTCGAACAGATCTATAAAGTAGAGACAAGGAACGAACCCAATCCACCCAGACCACACCGAACAGAATACCGGCAAGAGATCGAACCGGGAAGAACCAAAGGCAAACTCCAAAAAGGCAAGGGCGGAAAACGATAAAACGAAAAGACCACAAAAGACCGAAACCAATGAAGCGACCACCAACATAATCGACTAACACAACCAAAATGCAACCCAACGAATGGAAAGACGATGAGGAGAAAGAGCAACAAACCGCAATCAAGAGTATTAAAACCAAACCCACGATCACCCTTCAAAGTCAGAACCGCCACACCAAGAGCATGGTAGCATAGACAGAACCTCAACACCAACTCCGTACCTCAAACGAGACACCAAGGAGAGACATCATACAAGGGGAAGGAAGACACAGATCTGGGTTCAAAACCGGCGAAACCCAACGTCACAGCCCACAAGACCACCTCTATGTGGATGTCGGATTCACACACTCAAGTATTTTTATTAAGTAGGAAAGATTACTCTTGAGGGACAAAAATGAATATGTAAAAACTTATAAATTGCTACGAAAATTGCTATAGTCTTTCTTTCTTCAGAGGAAGATCCCTTTACATGGCCATTGGCCTCCATATTTATACATAGAGAAACGACATTAAAAATGAGTAATTAAGTACAATTATTCCTTCTTAAATGTGTCCGTTTTGATTCCTTGATTTTAATGCTCAACGTTTAAATTTGAGTTGACTCTGGTCTTTATGGGCCTCGCCTTTCGGCCCAAATGTCCTTGGACCGACTTAACCATGACCTCGTCTCCGGACTCGTGTCGAGATGCAGTCACTTCGGACCCTCTTTATGTTGACAACCACTCCGACCGTTCCTTTGGCTCACGGATCCGACGGGCTTTATCCTTTATGGGTCTTCATCTTGTCTACGTGGCAATCTTTGGTTGGTCCCGGACTTCTGGTGCGGGATCCGACACCAACAATTAGCCCCCCAAGTTCTTCGAAGTGTCATTCCAATTCGGAGGACTTTAAATGCTTTAAATGACCAAAGATTGCGCTCGAGAATCTCTCTGATTTCCCGCCGAAAATCTCATTACTCCTTTAATTTCGGCACTAGCCATTTTTACCCGAGTGACATCTGTCATCATTATGACCGTATATTAATTAATTACTATTAAAACGGGAAAAAACCTTCCCACTTCCCACACAACTTCCGAGGCGGTTTCATCATTAGCTTGTGTGAGGTAACTTCTTTTCACCATTACTTTCTTCTTTTACTTTTGTGCTTTAATCAAAACTTCTCTCTACTTTTCTTCACCGAACCTCTCTTCGCCGGATCTTGAATTTTTCATTTTTCTCCGATGACTTCCGATTCTGAAAGACCTGAATCTCCGTCTTATGATGAGAGGCGTTCTAGTAATGATGAATGCACTCGTCCTAACGATATCGCCGGTCCTCATTACAAATCCACCTGTACTCTTCAATCCCTTGAGCGATTAAAGGGGCTTTGTCAAATTCCTCCTGGAATTATAGCGGAGGCGCAAATAGCCGATCCTACGGAATCCCCGGAGAACCACCGTGACGGCTACTTTTGTGTTTACGAAATTTACTTCAAGGGCTGCGGATTGACCTTCCCCCTTCCCGAAGCCCTAGTTCGATTCTTGGCGGCTCTCGAGATTGCTTTACCTCAATTAACCCCCAATCTCCTCCGAACCATCCTCGGGACTATAACCGTTGCGGCGGAGGCTGGCTACATCATTGGAGTCCCCGAGCTGAATGAACTCCTAAGCGTAAGGAGTTCATCAAAGAAAACTGGGTACTTCTCGGCGTATCCAAATGCCAACAGGAACGTCATTTCGCACCTCCCGAACAAGGATGAAAACTGGCACCATCCTTGGTTCCTGATTAAGAAAACTCCTGCTTCGATTGGGAATCTTTCCGATGTACTCCCATCGAAGTGGTCTACGAAGCCTGGTAGAGACTAGGTCGTATATTCCTTTCCTGTTTATTTTATTATTTTTTACTGACCAAATTAGTTGTTTCACTTCGCAGCTCTTATCGCTTCAACTCTCCCGACTGAAGAATTTGTCAAGTTCTTCAGAACAATCCTCGAAGGGGAAACCCTTTGGAATTCTTTCACCCTCGATCGGTTTATCGAGGCCAACCGAAAACTCAGGATGAGTCCTCCCAATCTACTTCATCGTCTTCCGCCTCCTCCCTCAACTCAGGGCATGTCAGCTCGGGCCCTTACTGCCCAGCGTAAGAAACTTTCCAAGCCGATAGCAGAGGCTTGTGATGAAAACAAGGCGTTCCTCGCGGTCGCCATTGATAAAAAAGATTACAGCAGGACCCTGCTGGTTGATGATAACAGCTCCGAGGGAGCCAGATCCGTTGCTGCTTATAGGCTAACACCTCGTCGTGAACGTCATGACGAACGTTCTCCTCTGAGAGAGCGGTCTCCTCGTCGTGATTCTCCTCGGCCTCCCCGAGACGATTTCAGCAACGAACCACTTAAGAATTTGGTTCGTAGGAAGAGGGACAAGTCGTCCCGTGGTGACTCGTCTCCGCGAAGGGAGAAATCAAGGGCCCGGACTGATTGTTCACCTCGATCATCCCCTCCCACTAAACCAATGGGTCCTCCCCGACCTGTTGACATGTCTTCTTCTTCTCAGCCCGACAGCGAAAAGACTGCTCGGAGTGCATCTCCTAAAAAGGGAGATTCTGAATCTCGAGATGCTTCCTCGAGGTTAAAACCCGTTCTTGTCCCTCAAGTCAAATCGCTTTCAGGTTTGGTGATTTACCCATACTCTAACGTTTTTGTTTCTATTAAGATTCCAATTTTTACAATTCTTCCTTCTTCGCAGCTATGGAGAAAGAAGGCAGCGTCTTCCGATGCTTCAAGACCCGATCGGGTTCGATCTTGCCAGACTTCGACAAGTGGCGCCCTGCGATTCGTGAACGCTATTTGCTTCACGCGCATCACTCATCTCGGGTTAGTTCCGTTTTTTTTTATTGCATTGCCATTCTGCGAACTGACTCGCCATCCCGGGTTTATGTATAATGCCAGGCTCATAGCAAACTTAACGACATAATCGAACATTACGAAGGGTTGGTCATTGGACGGGAGAAGGAGATTGACATGTGGAAGAAGAAACTCTCTGCCCTTGAGGCTGAACTCAGTTCTTCTGCCGGCTCCAAGCACGATCTGGAGGACAAGGTCGACAGTTTAACATCCGAGCTTGCGCAGATAAAGGGGGAGCTGCAAGACCAGTACGATCGGAATTACAAACTCCAGGATGAACTTTCTGGTGTTCAAGGTAGACTTCATGAATCCAAATCAACCGCCGATACCCTGAACAACCAACTTATCGAGCTTGACGCGAAGTACAAGGCGCTAGCCAAGTTGCGTGATTCCGAGTTGGCAAGGTCGGCATCGAAAGCCAGAAAGGAGGTTAAGGGACGCAGGATGGAGTTGATCCAAGGGGCCATCCGCTTCATGCAGACCGAGAAGGCTAGGTCAGACTTGGAATCAGACATCAAGGAGCATGAGAGCAACCTGATTCTGTTGGATCAAATCCATGAAACAGATTTCTCCGAGGAGCAAGAAAGGACCGAACTGTTAACTAATCTTTCTGAAAAACGGAGTCGCTTGGCAGCTCTTCCCACTTCGACCTTCAACCCGCTTGACTTTGAGGAATTCTTCACAGAATCTCCTCCTATAAGTGAATCGGATCTAGACTGGGCAGGTAACTTTTGGCTCTTGATACTCATTACCTTTTCTTACCTTGTACCTTTGATTGACTGAAATTATTTTTCCTAGGCTCAAGTGAAACGGAAGACGTTGTCCCACCCGAAGTTCCTGCGGTGCCGGAGGATGGTTGTACCGCGGAGGGTGGTCAGGGGGCTTCATCTGATCAAGCGCCAATTAAGGAGGCGAGTGAAACTTTGACAACTGAGCCGGAGTCCGAGGTGGAGGTCGATCCGTAGTGGCTGTGTCCACTTTAAACTGGGGATTGTTCCACTTAGTTTAAACTTAATTTCGAACTTATTTTTTGCCTAAGGAGGCTTTAATATTTCTTTTGAACAAGATATTTGCCTGAGGAGGCTTTTAAACCTTTCTAGGTTATGACCCAAGGGGGTTTGGTTAAAACTATGTGCGGGTTTGCAAAGTCCGCTTTTAACCTTTTGTGGCCTTGTGGTTATACTTTTGAGATTTTTAGGCTGATCAGACCTTTCTCTTTAGAATGCGAGAACTGAGCTCGGCTTAAAGCGAGTTCCCCACTTCGGGTTTAGTCAACTCGATAAATTTATTGGGCTTGAACCTTAGAAAATTTTGTAGTTAATGCGCCGGTTGCTCTCTCCCTTCTTATTTCTTAAAAGTAGGGAAAACGGCTCGTCTTTAATGCAATAACTGCCTTTTCTCGATTTTCCAAAAATGGTTTAAACCACTCGGGCACACTACCATTATTGGATTTATGGTTCCAAGACAAACCCTAAATCATTATAAATAAAGGCTTACCTACTTCTAAGCTTTATTTAAACACGATTTTAGAATCTTACTTGAGAAATATTTCGAGAATGGAAAACGAAAAAGTAGCCCCCATTGATCCCGGCAGCCCATTTTTCTTGTCCGGCGACGGCTTTGAACCGGCCGGCGTTCTCTTCCCTCACGCCGTCTTTCACTTTCCTTCAAAGGAGAAGAAAGAGGCTTGCGATTTTATTGACAAGGTAAATATTTAAAGTTTTTGATTTAGAAACTCTTGTTTCGTCTTATTCATTCATCTTTATGCTAGGTTGCCGACAAGCACCGTCGCTTGTGTGAAGAGAGGCAACGGCTGGGCCTCAAAAGGCAAACACTCGAGGCTCGCATCGCTCGGGTGGAGAGGAAGATACGGGCCTTGGAAAGTGATCCCTTTCAATGGGAATGGCGGAACTTTGACTTTGTCGCTGAGATCCCGAAGATGCTTCGGATGTATCTTCGCGCTAAAGGAGTCCCGGGTCCCGTGAACGCCCCGGTCTATGCCGTTCCATCTGACTGCGAAGAAGAAGACGAAGAGGAGGCCAGCACCTGTCGGAAACGCGTTCGGGATCATCCCGAAGTGAATGCCAAGAACAAGGCGTCCACTTCGAAGACTAAACCGGCGATAAAGGAGCCTGTTCCTAAGCCTCTTCCATGAATGTTCTCTAACTTCTTCACTTATTTTGAACTCGTAATGGGCTTCTGCCTCTTTTTATTTATGGAAACATTTGCAATTTTCCTTTCTTTTCAAATATTCTCGGAGATGCGTCTTTTAATGCAGGATCTGTTCGAGGGCATAAATCTTTCCGCGAATCACTCCATTCCTTGGATAGAATCCGCAGCTTGCTAGGGATATGGGGTTCCTATAAATTATAGTTTCAATTTCCCTTTACTCCTCACCATTCTTTTCATTTTAGTAGGTATGGAGTTCAATCTTCGCTGTTCAGAATCTATGCCCGACTTCTCCAGAATCGGAATGATAAACGAAGATGTTCCAAATGAGCCAAGCAGGCAGCCTCCTCCACTTCGCGGCTTCTTGAGACCTCAGATTCGAGCCCCATGTGCTTTGATCAGGGATCTCCCAATCAGAGACCAAGGAACAGCGACGGCGTTCATAGAGGCGCTCGAGCTTCAACACCGGAAGCTTATGTTGGAAAAGAGGAGACTCCGGAAGAGGATTAACCGGATGCAACGCAGGCTTACTACGGTGTCAAGAGATCTTCACATCCTTGAATCTCACCCCGGAGAGTGGATTGAGCTTGGAATCTCTGATTTTGCTCGAATTCCGGACTGCATGATGCCAATCCTCGATCTCGCTGGTCAAGGAGTTGAAGTGTTCTGCTCGTCAACAAGATTTTCATAGTCCGAAGTGTACGATGAGGGACATTCCGTCTTTTGAATAAACGCTCTATTTCCAATCTCTTGTATGTTCGCATAGCCGAACCTTTATTTGCTTCATTTGTTCGCACAGTCGAACCTTTTTCCTTTAATAAAGAAATAAAACAAATTTTTATTAATAGCTGAACTCGTTTCCGAGCTGCCTACGTACCCATTTCGGGATCAAGCCACACCGTAGTTCATGTACATAAACAATGCATGTATCTTTAAACATAAAACTTCTTTAGGTTGATCACATTCCAAGGTCGCTTGACTGGATTGTCTTCTAAGTCTTTCAACCTATAAACAACGTTCCGAACCACTTCGGTAATAATGTAAGGTCCTTCCCAATTAATACCGAGTTTACCGGCACCTTCTTCTTTTTTGTTGTCAAAGACGCGCCTTAATACATAATCTCCCACGAAGAACGGTCTACTTTTAACTTTAGAATTGTAATACCGGGCTGCTGCCTGCTGGTAATTCTGGATCCGAATCAAAGCTTGATCACGTCTTTCATTTATGGTATCTAGTGAATCATTAAGCATTACTGAATTTTCTTCCTCATTTAACGGTGCTTCTGTTCGGCGAAGTCCGGGCACATTGAGTTCAGCTGGTACTACCGCCTCCATGCCATAAACCAAAGAGAATGGAGTTTCCCCTGTAGGTCGCCTAGGGGTTGTACGATAGGCCCACAGGACGGGTTGGAGTTCTTCATACCATCCTCCCTTTAGATGACTTAAACGTTTCTTGAGATTGCTTAATATTGTCTTGTTCGCGGCTTCAGCTTGACCGTTTCCTTGCGGATATCGTGGAGTAGAATAACTAACTTTGATTCCCCAATCCGCACAAAAGGCATCAAACTCGTGTGAAATGAATTGTGGTCCATTATCAGTGACTATTTCGTATGGAACTCCATGTCGACATATAATGTTTTTCCAAATAAAGGTCTTCACCGCCGAATCCTTGATACCAACATACGCCTCAGCTTCAATCCATTTCGAAAAGTAGTCCGTAAGGACTAAAAGGTATTGTACACCTCGAGTTGATTTGTGCAATGGTCCAATGATGTCCATTGACCACCTCATAAACGGGTATGGGGCGGAAATGGAGGAGAATAATTCCGACGGTTGATGGATCAATAGTGCATGGAGTTGGCAGCGCTTGCATCTTTGGGCGAACTTAACACAATCTGTAATCATAGTGGGCCAATAATATCCCATTCTTTTAACTTTAAAAGCCATAGCCCTTCCTGAAGAATGACTCCCACATAATCCTTCATGCACTTCGCTCATAACGATTTCGACTTCGGGCCCAAAAATGCATAATAGGTAAGGGTCACTGACACCTCGTCTATACAATGTGTCTTTTGACAGACAAAATTTCGCGCTAACGATTCTCATTTTTCTGGCTTGCCACTTATTCTTTGGGAGCTCGCCTGTCATAATGTAGTGCTTTATTGGCTCTCTCCAGTCAGCCCCCCAGTCTTTAGCCGGAATTTGGTCAACCTTGTGAAATACTCGTGGCTCTGGCTCGGGATGTTCGTTTGGTTCAAGAACATCCTCCTCGATTAACGGTTCGGTTTCTAACATTGTTTCTGGAATCACATCTTCAGCTAAGACAACGGGTTCCTTGTTAGATGTATTTGATCCCTTTGACTTCCTCCGTTTGTTGGGTGGCGGTTCGATCTCTGGTTCGCCACGGTCGCGTGCCGCTGCTCGAGACCTTGTAATGACGAGGGTTTCTTTGCTATCTTGAATGCTTCGTTCCGAAATGCATTCCACTGGAATAACTCTTTTTAACTCAGGATCTGATGTTGACGCTAATGTGGCAAGTGCATCCGCAGTTGTATTCTCTCCCCGAGGTATGCGGATTAATTCGAATTTCGAGAAATTTTTAGATAGATCATTCACCACTTCGAGGTATGCTTCCATTCTTGAGTCTTTGGCTTCATAGTCTTCATTAAACTGGTTAACTACTAATTGCGAATCGCAATAAGCCACTATTTCTTTAGCACCAACTCCTTGTGCCAATCGAAGTCCGGCAATCAGGGCTTCGTATTCTGCCTCGTTGTTGGAGGCATTGAATAACAATCGGAATGACTGTTCTAGAATTTCTGATGTTGGAGACTCCAACTTGATTCCCACTCCGGATCCTTGTTTTGTTGAAGACCCATCTACGTGTAATTTCCAAGTTTGGTTCTCCGGTTGTTCTATCGTTCCAGGTATTGGTAGTTCGGTCAGGAAATCTGCTAAGACCTGAACCTTCATACTGATCCGGTTTTTGAACTCTATGTCGTACTCGCTTAATTCCACCGCCCATTTCGCCAAACGTCCGGACTGACTTGGACTATGAAGTATTGTTCGGAGTGGCTGGTTGGTTAATACTTCAATCGGATGGGATTGAAAGTACGGGCGCAGCTTCCGAGCCGAGGTCACCACCGCGAGTGCGAGTTTTTCCATCATTGTATATCTGGTTTCTGGATCCGTCATCGACTTACTTACATAGTAAATCGGCTTCTGTTCCCCGCGGTCTTCCCGCACCAAGACTCCACTAATCGCATGGTTTGAAACTAATATATATAAATAAAGCTTTTCATCCACTTCTGGCTTAGACAATATGGGTGGAGTGGTTAAATATGCCTTAAGCTGCCCAAAAGCTTCTTCACACTTCTCATCCCAAAGGAATCCTTTGTTTTCTCTTAGGATTTGGTAGAAAGGTAACGACTTATCCGTTGATCTTGAGATAAAACGATTCAAAGCCGCGATCCGCCCAGTCAACCGTTGTACTTCCTTGAAGTTTCTTGGAGATGGCATATTTAGAAAAGCGTTAATTTGATTTGGATTGGCTTCAATCCCTCTTTCTGTCACGATATAGCCAAGAAATTCTCCGGATGGGACTCCAAATGTGCACTTCGCCGGGTTCAGCTTCATTTGATATTTATTGAGAATATCAAAACATTCCTCTAAATGCTTAACGTGATCCTCTTTCTTTAACGATTTAACCAACATATCATCTATGTAGACTTCCATTGTTTTCCCGAGATGATTATGGAACATCTTGTTAACCAACCGTTGATATGTTGCTCCTGCATTATTCAAACCAAAAGGTATTACCTTGTAACAATAGATACCTCTATCAGTGATAAACGACGTTTTTTCTTGGTCTTCGGGGTTCATCATTATTTGATTATAACCCGAGAAGGCATCCATGAATGTTAACAGCTCGTTCCCAGCGGTGGACTCTACAAGTCGATCTATATGTGGGAGCGGGAAACTATCTTTGGGACATGCTTTATTGAGGTCTGTGAAGTCGATGCAAACCCTATCCTTCCCATTCTTTTTCTTGACAACGACAGTGTTTGCTACCCATTCCGGATATTGCACTTCTCTTATGGACCCTATCTTCAAAAGTTTATCCACTTCGTCATTTACTATTTTCGCTCGCTCCACTCCAAGCTTTCTTCTTTTTTGTTTCACCGGTTTGAAGCTTGGATCCACGTTTAGTTCATGACAAATTATACTTGGATTTATGCCAGGCATGTCCGCTGCTGACCATGCAAACGATGTTTTGTTTTTCCTTAAGAGTTCGATCAAAGCTTCTCTTATTTGGCCAGTCAAAGTTGCCCCAATTCGAACTTTCCGGTCCGGCTCATCTTCTTCCAACACCACTTCGATTACTACATCATCTTTCTTCTGCCCGTTAGGAAATTTTGTTCTTAGTCCCTCTTTTGTGGGCTTCGTTAATTGCTATTGAATCTTCATACGGTGGCTAGCTAGATAACACGTCCGTGAAGCTTCTTGATCACCCCGAATTGTTTCCACTCCTCTTGATGTTGGAAATTTGATACATTGATGATATGTGGAGGGGACCGCTTTCATTTGATAAATCCAGGGAGTACCGAGGATGATGTTGTAAGCCGCGGGCTTATCGAAGACAACGAAGTCCACGATCTTCGATACCTTTTTGGCGAGGACCGGTAGCTTGATTGTCCCGAGAGACATGGCTGACTCACTGGTGAATGCAACTAATGGAGACGGAGGCCCCACTATATCCGCCCGACTAATTCCCATTCTTTCTAGAGTACTTAAAAAGATCAAATCGACCGAACTGCCTGTATCTATAAGGATCCTTGATACTTCGAAGTTGGCAACGTCAAGGGTAATGACTAGAGCATCATCATGAGGTCTTTCGAGGTACCGCGTTTCTTCTTCATTAAATGATATTGATGCACCTTGAAAATCGACTTCTTCGCTTAAGCTTGCTTTGAGTAGGATATTTCGTCTATGTTTCTTGATGGAACTTATCGAATCTCCGCAAAATTTGGAACCTCCTAGAATAACATTGATCTTACCCTTAGAATTCCTTGGTTCTTCCTCGTTGGTTAACCTTGGTCTTTTAGAATTTTGATCTTTGGAACTTTCCTTTGCTTCGTGGTATTCCTTCACAAAATCTTTTATATCGAATTTGGAAAGATCTCCACTAGCCCAAAGCTCTGCGAGGTGCCTTTTAAGAACGCTGCAATCCTTGGTTAAATGTCCGGTTACTTTAGGAATGTCGCAATATAGACTTTCATCACGGACCCAAGTGTTTGATCTTCCTTTCCCTTGGAATTGCTTTCCGACGGTACTGTTGAAGGGTTGCGACCCAAATTTCCTTGGTCCTTTGCTCTCCCTAGGCTCGAACTTCTTGGTAGGGACGGTGATTGCCGGCTTTTCTTGTTTATTTCTTTTGGCAAAACTTTCTTTTTCGTCCTCTACCTCCATCCAGTTGTTCGCGCGAAAGAGTGCATCCTGAATTGTGTCTGGTTTATGAAGTATTAAGTCTTCTTTAAACCTTGAATCATGTCGCAATCCTTTTCGTAGGGCAGATAAAGCTGATTGCTGCGAGATTCTTGGGAGCTTTGACAGCACTCCTTTGAATTTGGTGATGAAAACTCGAAGTGACTCATTAGATCCTTGCGATAAGTTCCAAAGATCGGCATCCGAAACGCTTTTATCCATAAGGATGGAGTATTGCTTTAAGAATACGGCTGATAGTTCGTCGAAATTGCTGATCGAACCCGGCTCTAATTGGGTGAACCACATTAGAGCTTGGCCACATAGATTCTCCGAAAAAAGCTTGCAGTAGCCTGCGTCCTCATCAGCTTCATCCAATTCGACTCTTCCAGCAGCGATCAGAAAAGCTGCGAGATAGCTTTTTGGATCCTCCAATCCGCTATAAGGGTCCAACTTGAGTTTCCGGGAATCTTTGATCCTCAAACTTGCAATTCGCGAGATGAAAGGTGTTCGCCTAGCTTCTTCAATGACTCGATTGATGTCTGGCTCCGAACTTGTAGCTTGATGAAATTTTGATTTCATTTCTTTTAATTCCTGGCTAACCTTCCTCATGGTCTCGAACTGGTCGAGGTTCTCCTGCTCGTATTGAGCTGCAAGTTGTTCTTCATCTCCGAGCTGTGTCTCCTCTTCCAACGTCTGAACTACATTATTAGTAGCACCGGGAGTTGTTTGTCCGCTGGTTTCATTTCGTGCAGCGGAACTTGGCGAGTTGAATATCCCTCTTCGGATTCCCACAAGGTTTCCTGCACTTAAAGAGCGAACACGAGTTTGTATAGTATTGACGTTTTGACTAAGAGATACCTGGGATGTTTGCAACGTATCGACGGCCTTTTCAACATCCGAGAACTTTTGTGATATGTCCGACATGGTTTGCTGCATAGCTTTGAGGGTTTCAGCCAATGATGTCTCAACGGTGTCTCCTCCGGACATTGTTGCTTATCTCGGAAGTGTAATAAAGAAAAATCTGACCACTCAAGAATCCTATTTCCCCACAGACGGCGCCAAAATGTGGATGTCGGATTCACACACTCAAGTATTTTTATTAAGTAGGAAAGATTACTCTTGAGGGACAAAAATGAATATGTAAAAACTTATAAATTGCTACGAAAATTGCTATAGTCTTTCTTTCTTCAGAGGAAGATCCCTTTACATGGCCATTGGCCTCCATATTTATACATAGAGAAACGACATTAAAAATGAGTAATTAAGTACAATTATTCCTTCTTAAATGTGTCCGTTTTGATTCCTTGATTTTAATGCTCAACGTTTAAATTTGAGTTGACTCTGGGCTTTATGGGCCTCGCCTTTCGGCCAAAATGTCCTTGGACCGACTTAACCATGACCTCGTCTCCGGACTCGTGTCGAGATGCAGTCACTTCGGACCCTCTTTATGTTGACAACCACTCCGACCGTTCCTTTGGCTCACGGATCCGACGGGCTTTATCCTTTATGGGTCTTCATCTTGTCTACGTGGCAATCTTTGGTTGGTCCCGGACTTCTGGTGCGGGATCCGACACCAACACTCTAGACATAGTGGTTGAGACCCAAACCGCCGATAAGCTCGCCAACGAGAGAAACTACACAAACCAAACCCTAGATCTACAAGGAGAAATCGAGACCAAACCCGAAATCTCACCACACACGAACCCAAAGGATGCTAACTAAACAAAAGCCAAAAGCACCGACGTCGTGGCCGGTTGTATTTTGCTAAATTGAAAATTTTTAAGTATGATATAGAAAAGTTAATTAATGAAGTTGTATTCAGTTGTGTTACGAAAATTATTCAACGTGAAACCGAACAGATTTTGTGTAGAATGATATATCAATTCTTATACCAAACAGAACATGAGTTTATGTTAATAAAGGTGTATTCGGTTCGATCACACAAATATACTAATGTGAGACAACGGAGACGATCACGACAACTTGATATGCAAAACGGTAGAGACGGTGGCGACATGAACGACGACAGTGATGACCTAACTCTCAATAACCACTTGTGGTGGCTAGGGGTACACTTGCTCGAGCTTTGCTTATTTTCTCACTTGCGGCGACGAAGTTATATACGTAGATATATATTTACGAACACACAACGAAACCCTTTTTCTTGTTTGTGTTACATCCATTTGGGCTTTTAACGGGCTTTGTTTTTCTATTAATCAAACTAAATGATGGGTTTAAGACCAATACGAATTTCGGGGTGTTACACTTTGTTCTTCATAGTTTTCTCTTCTACTCTTTCTTCTACTCTTTCTTTCAAAGACTTTTGGGGAGAGAATTTATCTTATGTGACACTAGAGAAATCTTCTTTGAACCCCTTTTGTTTATTTGATTTGTTTATGATGCTTTTCTACTTTATCTCCATGTGGTTTCTTTGCATCATGAGCTAGTAGTTTTCTTTGTTGGGTTTTATGGGGTGCTTCAAAGGGGATTCATGGTTCAAATCATATTAGGTTTATAGTTCTGTTATTTCGTTCATACTTAGATTCTTTTGGGACATGTTTTACTTAATGCATGTGATTGGATTGATCACCAAACGATGATCCAAGAGGTTAGGAGCTTTAATAGGGTAAACCTAATCTAAGACATAGTGTTACCAATCCTTAGTGTTGTTGCCTGCGTAAGTTGAGTAAGAAGACTTAGAGTATTTAGCGAATCCATCCTTAATATGTCGATCACTGTGTCGTTGCCTGCGTCAATTGAGTAACAGAGTATAGGGAGATTTGTCAGCTTATCCTATAACCCAGTGTAACTCGTTTATTCGCCTTTCGAAGTTATGAACTAGAATAAAAACATAGAAATCGTAGAGATCTAAACCATAGTTAGTCGAGAACCACGATACCCGGAGAAACCCCACATCACCCAACATCTTAGTCATATTAGTTTACATTTGTTTCTTTACCCGCTTTCATTAGTTTACTTAGCTTTCATTCATTTGCTTTATTTACTTTCATTGCATTAGTTATTAGGAAACCCAAAACCAAAACCCCAAAGTTTAGTTTTGTGCTACCTAGATCTTCTTGTTTGAATTCAATAACCCGTAGCTACACTCTCTGTGGGATCGATACTAATATACTACTCTGATTACTGTGCAATTGCAGTTTAATGTGTGGTCTTTCAGGTAAAAGATTGAAGTGAATTTCCATACCGCATCAATCACCTTACGGAATTCCCCTTGACGGTTTGATGGAAGCTTTCGGTGATCCATTTTAAAGGACTTTATATGAGACCAATGAAATGCAAAAAATTATTAGATCTACCCATTTCTAAGCGAATCCCATTTTTAGCATTAGAGCTTGTAAAAAGGACCATTCTACCTAGCAGTATGCTTTACTCATGTTCCTTTTTATAGCCATGAACATTTTTTTGCAAGTCGGGTTTGTTCGGAGAGCATGGAAAATTTTTTGTGATATAAGAATGTTGTCCGTAATGAGTCTCCCAGACACAGAAGCGGATTGAGTCTCGGAAATTAATTCTGGAAGGAGTTTTTTATATGGGAACTAAGTACATTTGAGATAACTTTGCAACTAACATTACATAAGCTGACTGGTCGGCACTCCACCATTTTCCTTGGTCTATATGTTTTTGGAATCAAACAGATATTCATCTCATTCAACCATTTATCAAAGGAGCTTGCAGAATGGAAGTCTCAAACTAATTTTATTAAGTCCGACCCGATCACTGGTAGAAAAGAGCTGTCATTCCATCCGGGCCTGGGGTTTTGTCCGGGTTGAGCGAGAAGAGGGCTCGTTTAACTTCCTCTGGGGAGATTTCTTTGGTAAGATTCTGGTTCATCGCTTCTGTGATCATAACCGGCACGTTCCTAAGGACGGAATAGAAATTTTATGGTTCAGAGGTAGTAAAAATATCTCTAAAGTAGTCTACCGCTAAGCTCTCAATGCCCACTTCTTTATCCACCCACATACCATCTTGGTTCAACAGTCCAATGATCTTGTTTTTTGCTCTTCTTTACTTGGTAATAACATGTAAGAATTTTGTATTCTTATCACCGACTTGAAACCACGTTTCCCTATTTTGTGCCCTCCAAAAGATCTCTTCCCTATATGCATCACATATCTTCCACTTTAGGGCTAGCAGATATTCAGAGGAGACGAATTCATCTTCCTAAGCTAAATCAATTTGGTTTTGTAATTCTAAAATCAACTTCTTAGAGTTTGTAGTGTTTCATTTCTTCCAAATAGAGATAGTTCGTCTACAATTTGTAACCTTTTGCAAAAAAAGAACACCTTCTTGCGAAGGAAAAGTCAAGCCTTGAAAGACCGATTCTTTAAAACCAGGTTTATCAATCCATCTGTTATCGAAGATGAAATGTTTAACAAACCAGTGAGAACTGTTCTGTATAGAGGCGAGGAGGGGTTTCTGATCAAAACCCCATAATTTCAAATACTCCACATTGGTGTGGGAAAATTTTTTATGCCATTCTTCATCACCCAAAGCTCTATCCAACCGTGATTTGGTAAGTCTAGAAACTTTTCGGCCCGCAACTCCACAACTACGTCTCCCCACCCATGAAAAGAAGTTCCCAAGAGATGGAACCTCGATCATCCCACAATTTTCAATCATGCATCAGAAAGTTTCCGATTAAAAAAAAAATCTGGAGAGTACATCTGACACATCTCCTCCAGTGGACGAGTAGTAAGTTGTGCACCCGCCCCTTGACAGTTCCACAATAGAATCCTCATGATTTGGGGTCGGCGGAGGACTAAGGCCCCACCGAACCATCGCACGTGAATGAAGCCTTGACTTTTGAAGAAGGGAAGGCCCCACTGGAGCATGCGGCTTAATTTCACTCAACACGGGGAAACTTACCAGGTCCAGACATAGTAAGGATTGGCAGACTGAGAGCTCTTTCTTAAACTTCTCTTTATCCTTAATTTCTCGTTGTGCGAATGTAAAAGAGGATAATCTGGCACGAAAATTTCATACTGAACCGCTTCATATCACTTATGTAAACAACATTCCCAAGAAATGACTCTTTTGAGCGCTAGTTAATTTCGGATGAAAAAAAAAAGATCTAAAATTCCATATATAACCTGAAAACAAACTTTCATTACAAGCACAAAGGTCGTTTTCAAATGATATCTCTATTCATAACAAAATAAGAGAAGCACCTTCACCTGACGCCAAACTGTTTTGTAAGGCTTGATGTCCCTCAAGTAAGCAAAAGATGCGGCCATTGTTGTTTATAAGGTTTTTGAGCTTAAGGTAGAGATCATAATGGTGTTTGTGTTTTATGTATTTCGATCTTGGAAATGACCGTCTATTTATAGTGTTTAGATAGGTTAGTAAGGTTTTAGGGTAGAGTTGAATCCTTCATGAATTTATATTGCCAACACTAGCAATTCGCAGATTCGGTGTTAATAACCTAATCCAGCTCTAAGTTTTGGAACGAACAGAGTGTTTTTGTTCAGTTTGATATCCTTATTAGATCATGAAACTTCTTGTTTCTGGCTTGCTTGAGAATTAACTTGTAATCAGGCTCTATAATTATGTTCTTAAGCTGTGATTGTATGAATGTCTTGGGCTATTATGAATTTATCGTGCTTATTGCAAGTTTACTACGAACTTGTTGCAAACGGCTGACTTATGAGTATAACCCAGCCAGGAATTACGGCTGACTTATGAAAAAGGGGTGACTTTCTAGCATAACCCAGCCTAAGTTACGGCTGAGTTTTTACCTGATGGTTGATTTGTCAAAATTTTGGCTGAGTTATTGCTTCGACACAGCTGAATTAACTTTCTCTGGCTGGCTGAGTTATCAAAGATGACATAGTTATGGGATGTCGTTACGGCTGATTTATGTTCAAGTGTCATAAATCAGCTGTAATGAGTTGGATTAACGGAAATCTTGGCCTAATTACGGCTGACTTAGTAGCGAAAGATTAATTACTAGAATAGCATGCAATTACGGCCGACTTATTAAACGAAACGGCTAAATTAAAGATTTCCGGTTGAGTTACGACATTAAACGGCTGAATTTGGCAGCCGTTTTTTCGTTTTTTAATTACTGTAATAGTATTCATGTTGCAACGGACTTAAAGTTTTGTTGGATGGCTGGTTTAATTAGGTTGATTTACATGTTCGTTTGGTGGCTTACTTGCCACTTCATCAATTAAAAAATGACGTCGGATGCAACATTCCATGTCATCATCATTAAAGGAAATACAAAACGTCTTTTTTCTACTCATCTACTTCTTCACTGTGTTGATCTTCACTTGTGTTTTTCCATTTTCATATCACCAGAACTTAAATTTTGAACACCCAATTTGTCATCGACTTCCTCATTCTTCTTCATTTTCGTTCATCCTTCTTCCGATATGATTGATCCGGTTCTGGTAATTGTTGTTTCCGGTAATTGGGTAAAGAAACACAAATATGTACTTAACACCGACGATAGAGGGTGTAGAGTTGTGCAGATAGATGCGGAAATAATGCAAGACAACCTTGTGAAGTTGGTTCTTGTGATAAGTCAGCGTGAAACATTATAACTCAGCTGTAATATGAAAATTTACGCAATCTTTCGTCTTCCGTGAAGCATTATAACTCAGCCGTGACATGTAAATTTACCGCGAAACAATAAGTTACGTAACCTTTCGTCTTCTTTTCTCTTAATGACGTGGATTAAACTAATTTTTTATTAATCATTTTTAATTAAAAAAATAAAAAATCTCAATTAAAAAAAAACTAGTCATGGTTGTTAATTGTAATTACACAAAAACACTAAACATATGAGTAATTTTCAGGAAAATGTATGATATGCTAGTAATATTCTAACCTTTCTATAACATCTCAGTGAATATTTCTAAAAAGTTTAGTATTATAATGAGTTTAGTGATTATACATATTACTAAATAAATTTTTGATTAAAATTATAATAAAATAATTAAAAGTCAAATAACTTTTGTTTGCATTTTTATTTAATATATTAATTTTTAAAATAAAATAAATAATATAGTAAAAAAATACGAATTTTTTTCTATGTCCAAATCAAATTAAACAAGTCTCTATTTATCTCTATACTATTAAAAGAAAAGTACAAATGCAAATGAGTCGGGTCAAAATCAGAAAATTGACCCAAACTTCTGAAATCGGATCTTTCAATTTTTTTTGGAATATGATTTCTAATTAATATTAAATAATAAAAAATCAAACTAAAATAAAATATTTATTGAAATCAAGTAAAATATGATTGTATTTATGGTAACTAATTATAAAAGCATATTCCGAACAATACTATACATTAATTACGTATAATATATTTGTTCATATATTTTTGGAACTAATTCCATAACAATCAACGTTTTTGTCATTAATTTTGCTATATTAGCCAATTAGCATTAATTGAAAGATATCTTACTTGCTTCAAAAGAGTTCTAGAAAATTATCACAACTAACCCATCTATTTTATAAATTAAATAGATATTTTTATTTTGGTCATGTAAATTAAATATATATTATATTATTATATGAATAATTTATTCATCATAAAAAATTAAAGGCCATAAAAAATGGGTCTAAAAAGTATAAAAAGATTTGAGATTACCTTATTATCCTAGGTCGGAACAAGTTGATAGGATCCCCTTCTACGCCCCCATGTCCCTCTCGTGTGGCGGCAGGGAGGCGTAAAAAGGAAAGAGAGAGATGGGGTTTCTCTCGCTTTTGGCTTGGCATAGCGGGCCCCCAGCAGGAGGCCCGCACGACGGGCTATTAGCTCAGTGGTAGAGCGCGCCCCTGATAATTGCGTCGTTGTGCCTGGGCTGTGAGGGCTCTCAGCCACATGGATAGTTCAATGTGCTCATCAGCGCCTGACCCTGAGATGTGGATCATCCAAGGCACATTAGCATGGCGTAACGAAATTATGGTATTTTCATACTTATAACTTACCAAAGAAGTTTAATTTTAAAACTATAAAGATTTCTTGAATATGATTTTTAGAATTATTCAACAAGATGATAAATATTTATTAAATTTTGCGAATCATGAAAAATAATAATTGATTATTAATCGTTATATTTCACCTTTCAAAGTTTCAATCTCTCATCTAAGAAATAGGATATAGATTCTATTATTCCTATGTCCAAACTCTATTTTGTTGTATGACTAAATAATATTCCCACTAGAGCTGTCAAAGCGAGTTGATTCATCCCGTTAAGCCCGTTTTGTGATAGGCAAAATATATTTTGACATATAGTTAGTTGGTCCACACGACCCGCAGATAGCATATATGAAAACACAAATCCGTCCCGCGAATGTATGCTGATTTGCGGGGTTGTCCGTAGATTTTGTTTAAATAATTTTAAAGTAACGAAATTTTTAAATACTACTAAAAAAAAAAAAAAATTAGAGGAAATAATTTTATATCTCATTATATTTATAAATATTATAATTTCATTTATTAAAAGTTTTTTTAAATTACCAAATGTTGAATAAATTATATTTTTATCAATAAATACTAACATGCGGGATGATCCGCCAACCCGCGGACGAAAACCGAAAAAATCCTATGATCCACTGCGAATCAATCCGTGTGGCCCGTTTATTTACGGGTTTAATATATTTTCACAAATATGCCCCGTAGTGAGCTGATTTGGGCTCGACCCACGGTTTTTGACCTATTTTTACTGCTCTAATTCCTATGAATCATCTAATTTTAGAATTCTAAAACATAAAATTCTATTTTTAATCATAATTAATATGATCGGTTTAATTATAAACAATTTAACATTTTCTCTACAATTCGTTATTATGAATATTTATAAGTACACTATCCGATTCGCTTTACTTAAAACACGCACTATTAAAATCAACGTATGTAAACCAATATTCTCCCGCGGTGGACCGCGGATCCGATCCTAGTGGTGTTGATAAATTACAACACCAAATTTGCCACATCCTTTACAACATTTATTAAAACAACCATTGCACTATCTTCAACTGTTGAATACTTTTTTCAACATACCCTAAGAGCATCCACAGTGGTATACGTTAGAGGATAGATGTTAGGGAAATTAAATTAGTAAAATAATATTAAGAGGTTTAGTTTAGAAACTATGTAATAAGAGTTGACTATGAGAGACGAGACTCGAGAGAGGAGGAAGGGAAGGAATCGATTTTGTTTTTCCCCAACAAATAAAAATCATTTTTTCAATAACAAAATTGGAACCAATCAAACTTTGACAGCTGGCACTTACACCCGGATGTAAACTAACACGCGACTTCCGACTCCAGGCTCACTATTCCCTTATTTCCGTTTTTTTTTATTCCTTACACCCGGGTGAAAAATGTCCCACTGTGTATGGTCTAAGTAGTCTAATAAGATTCTACTTAAATGCGAATATAACACCTTACTAAATAAATTAAAATTTAAAGTTTAAGCAAATTAGGTATATACCCTGTTCTAAAAATCCCCGATTACTCCCCGCTTAATCGCTAGGCCCACCCTATCCGCCTCGATTAATGACAAATCCCCTAAAAAATCAGTAACCCGATTATTCTCCGCCTAATCCGATTACTTCCCGCCTAATCTTATATACCCCGATTATTTTTTAGATTGCAAGTATAAAAAAACTTTTTATTTTTGTTATTCAATCATTTGAATGGAGAGTTTGTGATGTTTTACAATAACTTGTGTTCAAATTTTAATAAAAATCATAAATTTGTAATAAAAATCATAAATTTTTACAATATTGGATTAATATATTTTAAAAATATTAAAATAACCCTAAAACTAATCCCCGATTTTAATCCGATTTTCCGATTAATCGCTAGGCCCATGCCGAGCTCCCGACTAGCGTCTAGCGATTTTTCAAAAAAAGGTATATACGAAGAGAATATATTTTAAAAAAATATATAAAATTCCAATTAAATGCTAATATTATAGAAAGAGAAGAGAAAACCCTAAAATCCATCTTCGTTGTCGTTCCGTCTGCTTTAACATCGGAAAGTTTTCATCTTTTTCGTTTTCGTGGTGGCGATTTCTATTCTCCGGCTGAAACCTACCTTCAGGATTCAGCCTTTCTCAGGTACTGTTCTTCCATCTCCATCGGCTTCAATTTTACTGATGAATTCATCTCCGAACTAGGCATGCCAATATTTATCAGTACTGATTGTGTATAAGGTTAAGTTTAGGATTTGTGGAGCTTGATGGGTGTTTATTGTTAATTGGGTTGTTGGTTCTTCTGGATGATTGTTGTGTAATTTGTCACTAATTGGGTTAAATTACACTATGATCAATCAAACTCTGTTTGCTATATTCTTTTGTATGATTGATGCTGTTTAAAACCTGAATCCTTTCATGAATTTCTATTGCCAACACAAGCAATTCGCAAAGTCGGTGATAATAACCTAATCAAGCTCTAAGTTTTGGAACGAACAGAGTGTTTTTGTTCAGTTTGATATCTTTATTAGATCATGAAACTTATGGTTTCTGGCTTGCTTGAGAATTAACTTGTAATCAGGCTCTATGATGTTCTTAAGCTGCGAAGCCTTGATCTTAAAAGTAATTGTACGAATGTCTTGGGCTATTATGAATTTCTCGTGCTTGTTGCAAGTTTATTATGAACTTGTTAGACACTTAAGATCATGTATATCATTATATCACTATACTGAAAATACCGTATTAAATTGTTGAGAAGATTTTTGTTGCATTTTACCTCCACGATATATAACTAATGTATGATCTAGATTTAAGCATCACCAGTGAGAGCTTTTATTCTGAGAAGATCTTTGTTTCATCTTTCTGATGTTATGTGGCTGCTTGTGCAGGTTTTCTGTTGGATTCAGATAGCAGCTCGTACTTGTTCTAGATACTCGGTAACAAATATGGATGATTGGGGTAAGATTTACATTAAGAATTGTTTAAACACGATATATATGTGTGTGCATTAATCTCCCTGACTATGTAAAATAGTTGTACTGGCTGTATACAGCTATATATATATATATATATTAGTATGTTCTCTAAGATGTTAGGTTTTATTGAAGTTTCCATATAGAAAATTTATTAGAGTTCTCACTTTTAGGTTTCCTTTCTGATTTCAGAGGCCGAGGACTTTCAACCACTTCCTGCAAAAGTTGAACTGAAAAGTAACTGGGATGATGAGGATGTGGATGAGAATGATATCAAGGACTCGTGGGAGGAGGAAGATGTATCTGCTCCGGTATAGTTTTCTTTCATTATATACTTTTTATCATTGGATTGTGTTTCTTATTTGATATTGAGATTGCGGCTAACAATCTTTGTTTCTCCTGTAGCCACCTGTAGTAAAGCCTGCTTCTGAGAATGCTCCAAAGAAAGCAGCAGTAAAAGCTGTTGAAAAGAAGGTTAAAACTGTTGAAGCTCCAAAAGGATCATCAAGGGAAGAACCTCTAGATCCTATTGCTGAGAAACTTCGCATGCAGAGGTAGAGTTTAGAAATATTGCTTTCTACTGGTGGTTTTGCATTTTTTTGGTTCAACGTATGTGGTTGTGGCCTTATGAAGGCCATTGTGCTAAATTTTAATATTCTTCTTACCTTAGGCTCGTGGAGGAAGCTGATTACCAGGCAACTGCTGAACTCTTTGGAGTAAAGACTGAAGAGAAAAGCGTCGATATGTTAATTCCTAAGTCTGAAAGCGATTTCTTGGATTATGCTGAGTTGATATCTCAGAGACTCGTACCATTTGAGGTATGCTATTTTATTTGTACATGACCAAATACCATTTTAAGACCAATTGGCCCACATTTTAACTAGCTCTGCTGTTTCGCAGAAAAGTTTTCACTATATCGGGCTACTCAAAGCAGTGATGAGACTTTCTGTGGCGAATATGAAAGCAGCAGATGTTAAAGACGTTGCTTCGTCCATTACAGCTATAGCAAATGAAAAATTGAAGGCGGAGAAAGAAGCTGCTGCTGGCAAAAAGAAGTCAGGTACACACAATCAGCCTTTGTAGATGTTTTTAAACTAAGCAAGCATGTCTCTGTTTCTAAAATGATCAGATCATAATGTTTTTTTCTTTCTTTCTTTCTTTTCACTGTGTTTACTAGGTAAGAAGAAGCAACTTCATGTGGATAAGCCTGACGATGATCTTGTTGGGGGTCCTTATGATGCTATGGATGATGATGATTTCATGTGAGAAAATGGCATTTTGGAGATTGCATTTCACCTCCTATAGGATTGTAACTGAGAAGAGGTTTAAATCGTCGGCAGTTTTTTGTTTAGTTATATACTGAATTCCAACAGTGTTCCTTTTCTCGGTTTTCTTTGCTCAGTTTGATTTGAAAAATTGTGTGATAAGATTTTTTTTGTGGGCAAACTTTTATCAATTATATGAATTGAACGAGCACTAAGATCTACAAGAACATATATATATATATATAAACACAGAGACCAACCAGATTGGAACGTGTTTATCCCTCTCTTCAAAACCGTCCTTAGCTTCCTATATCGCTGAACCGTAAAGCCTCTACGCCTGACTCGATTTAACTAGCTTTTTGTCATCGAAAACCGAAAACGGGACCATCGACTTGTCGAAAGTAAGGTTGTGAACCAGAGGGAACAGATTCCTCCACTGCTTTGAGAGAACTGATGTGGAAGCAGCAATTTTGGTAGGGCACTGATGTAATCTCCAGACGCAGTTTCTATCTTTTTTTGGGAGCCATAGCCACAGAAATGTACCTGAATACCATAGTCAATTGGGGGAAGCTCGTATATCTGTTAAATTACACAATGTATGATTTGATCTTTAAGAGCAATATACTTAGAATTCAAAGCCGCATATATATATTTAGTAAGATAGTTTTTGGAGAGTGAAGAGCTCACTACAAGAGACCTAAACATGTAAAGACAAATCAATATGTAGAGAATCAAAAGAATTGGATCTTGCACTTGGAAGAAGTTTCGGGGAGAAGCTTCATTAGTTTATTGGTGAGTGGTAAGAACTTATCTTGCTGATCCACTTGAACCTTAACTTTCACAACTTCAAGGCATTTTAAATTCTCAATGAAATGTCTCATCTGTTGCATTTCTCTCCATCTTCCTCCATACCCATATATCTTCAGCACCTTCACTCGACACGACAATAAACAACACCTTTTCTTCGTTTTTATCTTCTTGTGAACACATACATTCCCACATTCATCTGTGATCTCATGCACAAGACCCTGAGAGGATAACAAACGCCAGAGTTAGCAAGGAAAAAGAGTGTTACATTTGCTGGTTCGTTTTCATACATACCTTGCTGACTAGAGTTTCTAAGTTTGGAGATTTCTTGAGCAGAAGTGGTAATACTTGCCAACCGCGTTCCTTGTGGCTCTCAAATGATAACTTAACGAGGTTGTTGAAATCGGGCATAGACATAGAACAGGAGTAAAACACCTGATGATCATACAAACCAATTATCAAACTAAGTCATGTCTATAACATTTGCAACAAAGCAAAAATAGAACTAGGAAACTGACCTCAAGAGAATCAGCAGACAAGTGAAGGGTCACAACATTCCTTAACGCTGCAATGAATTTGGTTGCATCACCCCAAGGACCATCCGTTGAAGGATCATACCCATAATATAAAGCTTTTGGTGGGAGAAAATCATAATACTTCCATAATCGAAGATCTAGTCTAGCTTCGACAAGCGAATCAAACTGAACAACATAATCCTCTGCCACATAACTAGAGTAATCGAGGTACACAAGATTGGGAGTCTTAATAACAAAACATGAATGGTCTTTCATATTATGAGAACGGTAAAAAATGGACATCCTTCGAATAGATGAACCCGAAACCTGTTTCACCCAACCCGCTCTATGAGGATGATCATCACATATGTTGAATTCCTCAAGCAAAGGGCTAGCGAGAAGGCACTCATACAAATCAACAGGTGCATTGGCAGGAAAACACACTAAAACCAAAGAGAGAGTTTTGAGTGCAGGGAAAAGAACACCTCCTGAAGGAAGTTTGGTTTGGTAATAACATCCATTGGATAGAGTGAGTTTAACCAAATTCTTGCTAAAGAACTCAGGCAATAGACATTGACATACTGATGATGACAAGTGTAGCTCCAAGACTCCATTTTCTAACACACTGTAAATGATATGGTTGATGTTTTGTAGAGAACTCCATTTCAAAGAGACTTTCTTGATGGGAGAATTACGTAACAAGACGAGGGTTTTCTCCATGAAATCAAGGTAGCTGCTGCGACCAGTTACGATGAATGGATCAAAATCAAGGTTGTGAACAAGAGGAAACAGATTTCTCCATCGCTTTGAGAGAACTGTTGTGGAAGCTGCAGTTTTTGTAGGGAGAAGAGACAGAATCTGTCCCAAAACATCATCTGGTAGGGTACTGATTGAATCTCTAGAAGACGTTTTCACTTTTTTGGTAGCCATAGAAGAAGAACCTGCGAAACAGATTCAATTAGGACTAAATGAAGAAAACCCTCTTCAACAAACAAGATATTTACACAGATTATGACAAAATCAAGAAGATTTAGATCCAGAGAGGAAAAAAAGTTTATACCTTTGAGGATATAAACCAAGACAATACGAAAAAGACTGAAACTTTGTAGATCTAGAAACAAGAATCGTAGATGTGTAAATTCAAGTGTGGTTACAAAACTAGAAGAAGATCGAAACAAATTAAGAATCGAGTGTTTGAATAAATGGGCCTTTGGGCTTTTTACAGTGTACTTAGAATCGATTCCAGCTATGGGGATTTTGTTAAACTAGTTTTACATAAGTTAAATGGTTGAGAAGATTAAATTCCTGTCAATGCCATCTAATTAATTTTTTTATATTTAATTATAAAAACTAATCTGCCACCAAAACGAAATTATATATCGGTTTGGGTTATAAGAGAGAGTTAGAGTTTAGATTTTATAATTAAACGAAGTTAAAAATCAGTTTGAATTTATAAACAGATTTAGATTTTACGATTAAACAAAATTAAACGCCGGTTTGAGTTTATAAACATGTTTAGATTTTATAAGTAAACGAGGTTAAATATCGATCTGGGTTTAGAAAGAACGGTTAGGGTTTAGGTTTTACAATTAAACGAGGTTAAATGTCGGTTTGAGATTACAAAAGAGAATTAAATATTAGATTTTGTAATTAAACGAGGTTAAATATCGGTTTGGGTTTATAAACATGTTTAGATTACAACTAAACAAGGTTAAATATCGGTTTGAGTTTAGAAAGAACGGTTAGGATATAGATTTTACAATTAAACGAGGTTAAATGTCGGTTTGGGTTTACAAAGAAGAATTAGGATTTAGATTTTGTAATTAAACGAGAATATATATATATATATATATATCGGTTTGAGTTTATAAAAGAGTAGTTAGGTTTAAATTTTATAATTAAATGATTTTTTTTTTTAAATTAGATGACAGATTTTGATTGGCTGAAATAAAAGGAGGTGAAAAAAAGAGTTCACCCCTAGAGGTGAACCCAAGTATTGTTCTTCCGAATCGGGTGAAAAAAGAGAGAATTATGGGAGGCAAACAAAAAGATTTGGAAGAGAACGAAGAAAAAATGTAAGTGGACAAGTTTTCATAAAGAAAAAGAGTTTCAAAACTAGAAGAGATGTACTGTATATTCGAGGCAGGCCCGTGGCTACGAAGGAAAAATAGAAACATTGGCCTACGGCCATTTTTAAAAAAAAATCAACTAAGCTTCTAACTTTTGTTTTCATATTGGTTTAGTGCTTTTTGTTTATTAATACAAGATTTGATAAAACATAAACAAAGAAAATGAGACTACGTTTTAAATTAGTAATTATGAGTTATGATTTACAAACTAAATTATAACTTATAGTTTTTCAAAATAAATAAATAATTATAACTTATAAAAGAGACTATAACTACATTTTGGGTTTTCTTACTCAATTTGTTTGGAATGATGATGATTAGTAGTTTATAAACTTTGTTTTATATATCTAGGTAGCGTTTAGTTTTGGGGAAAATCCTAAATCCTTCGAAAAAATATGGTTAACATGCACCTCTAATTTGATTTCCCATTTATAAGAGGACTATTAACCCGCTTTGGTCTCACATATTATTTTTTTTCAAAAAATTATTTTATATGGGTTGAGGTTTTTATAACATCGCCTCTGGTGTCTGTAATCCTAGACACGGCTCTGATTCGAGGGATAAGTATACAAATAAGCATCGTATATACCCCATGCTCTATGCAATAGTGAAATTAACAACAATACGAGTTGCAGGGGCGGAGGTACATGGTGCTTAGGGGGGTCAATTGACCCCAATAAATTATAATAATTTCATTGTATTAGGTTAATAACAATTATAATGACCCCACTGTAAAATAATTTTTGACCCCTATGCAAAAAAATTAAACCAACTAACACATAAAAAAATAAAGAGAAGTTAATCTACTTGTATTCATGTAAAGATTTAAGAATAGATAGTAGTGTAATTAACTATGATTTACATAAAAAGTTAAAAATCTACCGAACTAGTTTTTGTTTCTTTTCTAACTAACACAAACAAAAAAAAAATTCTTTTGAATCATCGTCAACAAACCATAAACAATTATATAATTTATTTTGACCCCGATAACAAAATTTTCTACCTCCGCCACTGATAATACGAGGCATGTTCAAAAGATGCAATTTTTTTTTATCACATATAACTATTAACACCAACCTTTATAGTCTTGAAAAGCATTGTTGTTAAATACAATTGTTTGGATGTGTAGCAAGCAATGGGTTCATTTTCGCCTCTCTATCCACCTAAGGATTTTCCAACTCGAAGTGATGGATTATTTCCCATTTACTTTCGGGCCAAATCATACATATAAAAGTAAGGTTTCACTCTCTTCTTATTGGTCCATTTAGAAATGTAACTTAAATTTTTTTATTTTTAATTAAATCATAAATCATACACATTTAACTCACACTTTAATATAAAAACTGAAATCATTAAAATTATACATTAACTATATTTTTCCACTAAATTTTATTCAACACACAATAAATTAGAATTGTAACTCCCATAATTTATTTATTTTAATTGTAACTTATCTCACTTCTCATCCTATAAATACTCATTTTTCATTCTCTCATAATCTCATCCTCTCACCCTCTTCTACTATAGTTCTAATCTTAAATATTTTTTTGTTTTGTGTTCTCACATTAGTTTTTTTTTTTTTTTTTTTTTTGAAAGATGCATCTTCATTCTCTATTTTAGATAATCATCTTATAAGTAATCATTCTCTCATCTTTTTCTACTATATTTATGTGTCTATTTTTTATGTTGTTATATGGATTAAAAATCGAGAATATGATTTTAAATTTATTTTAGAATGTATTATATATATATATATCTAATATTGTATTCATTTTTTGTATATTTCTAAAGCCATACTAAAATATACTTATTTATTCTTTAATTTTTATATTTTTAGTTTAAATTCACATATGTATACTAAAAGTTTTGATGGTTGTAACAAAATTTTCAGGTTTATTGGTGATGGAGAGTTAAACATATCAATTCCAATCATAGCACAACAAGAAAATGAAGTTGAAAATATCCATTTCCATTATCTACTTTAGATGTTTGATTATTTTCTAATATATTCATGTAATTTTTTAATGAATTAAATTATTGTAATACATTTATTAAATATATATTTCATACATTTTTCTTATCTCGAATAAATTTTGTAATTTATTTTTAATATATGTATTATTATATTTACTTTTTGTGATCCAATAGATAATTATATAAAAATCATTATACTTTATTTTATTTACAATTTGAGGTTTAAGTATTTTTTCAAATTAAAAAGAATATCGTTAAAAAAAATTTGGCCCTTAAGATTAAAAAAACTAATCATATGGTTCAAGAAAATTAAATTTAGGTAGAATAGAAAATTAGAATGAAATCATTAGAATGAAATCTAACACTCATACTTAAATAGAGTGAAATATACAAGAAAATAACTATAATTAAAATAAAATTATTTTATTAAATCCTATAAAGATAAAACCATTAGTATAAAATCTAGCACTAGAATTTAAATTGATGAGTGAAATTATGAAGAAAAAAAAAGATAGAAGTTATCCTTGGATCTTTGATGATTTTAATTAGATTGAAGTTCATATGATTTTTATAAGAAAAATAAATTTAGTTTGCCACTTGCATAATAATATGAATTTGAACTATTATGTGGGAATATATATCAACAAACAAACAAATTATCTGTGAATTACAATTTATTTTGTAAAAGTAATAGACAACATATGTTTATTGATGTTTACATACATAAATAATAGTAAAGTAAAAAACAATACTAAAATATGAGCAAATGAAAGATATCAAAATAAGAGCCTTCAAATAAACTTTCAATCATATTTATATTAAAACAAATGTCATCCACATCATTAGCATGTAATAATTTAAGATTTTTCTATAATAATTATATTTTATGTATCTCTCATATTTTGTAACCTCCATACTAATAATTATCGTTATGGTGTTAATGCTCACACTAAATTGCAACAATACTTTAAATACAATTAATACAAAATGAATTCTATACAATGAATTCTTTGAAATGTAACATAACTTCCATGATATACATACAATTAACTTACTCATAAATAACATTTAAACATAATTGCTAAAGTTGAATAGTTGTAAAACATAAATATGTTGTCTTCTATAAATAGTAATATACACATATCACTGTGGATGTCGGAATCCGCAATACAAATTTTATGATGTGTGTCGGGTCGTCTAGCCTTGCTAATTCGAACAACAATCGTCAAAAAGAAAAAAAAAGAGTAAAGTGTATGTCTCTGTTTATTGCCCAAGAAAATCCGTCCCATTACAATGGTTTGAGAGATCCGACACCAACAGTTTGCCCCCCAAGTGTTCCGAAGTGAACACTTCGCACTTCGGAATACTTTAAATGCTGAACTTTTTCTCAGGCTCGGAGATTTCGTCGTTAATCCCGCTTTTCCCGGGATTTGGTTCTCAACCGAAGTGACGTTTCGAGATCCTAAGGTATATTTTTTTCGCGGATCGAGGGATTTCCCTCGGGAAGGTAAAGATGCTTCAAGATCCTAGGGTTTCTCACTTTGCCGCCCAATGACCCTTTATATAATCATTAGACTCTTCGGGTTCTGCAAACGCACACGTCCTCATCTTCTTCAAACCGCTTCTGCTCCTCTCCGTATTTAAAGGTAACTCCCTCTTCTCTCTACTTCTACCTCTTCTTTGATCTTAAACTGTTTTTATAGTTCCGGAATTGTTAAGTAGTCCGCCGTCCTAGCTAGTAATCGTTAGGTTTAGGCCAGAAATCTAAAAGATTTCTTAGATTTTCAGCCGTTTGCTCGAAGATTCCCGCTGTTCTTCTTCCGCTCCGCCGTGTTCTTTGTATTCCGGCGATCCGTGTTCATTCCCCGAAGAACATCCACCGCTGGATCTACCTGTTTTCTGGGTTTCCACAAAGATCTTCGGAGTCTACTCAAGCGTGTTCTTGAGTTGTTCTTGAAATATCTTCCCAAATCCCTGGTACCAGATCTTGTTTCGTCTCTACATTTTCCTTGATTGTGTTATGGCTCCGAAGCGAAGCAGGAAAATCCAGAATGAGACCCACATCATGGAAGGCGAGTTCGGGAAGTATTTTTCTTCGAATCTCGACGATAAAAAGCTGGCTCTGCTGAAAGGCGCCTGTCAGATCCCTCGTCAAATCTTTTTGATTACTCTGGGTCCCACAGATTCTCCGGAGTCTCCACCTACCGGTCATACTTGCGCTTTTGAAATTTTCTTTTCGGAATGCGGGCTATCTTTTCCGCTTCCCGGCCTTTTGGTCGAATTGATGCACGAGCTCGGAATCGCACTCCCTCAATTATGTCCAAATGTAGTTCGGACCGTCTTGTGCCTCCAGACCCTTGCAGAGGAAAATGGATACCGTATCACGCTATCCGACGTATTCCATCTTTATACAGTGAAGAAGGGGCGAACTCCGGGGACGTTTTTCCTTAGTCCTCGGAGTAATTTCAAAGTCTTCGGGGATTTTCCCGAAAAAGACGAGCAGTGGAGAAAATCCTACTTCTTCTTCGCTGTAGACGATTTTTCTTATGGTCCAAATACGGACTATTTCGTTCGTGAATGGACTCGTCGTCCCGGTAGATAGCTCCTTAGGTTTTTCAATGCTTTTTACTCGTCTTCTTTTTTTTTCTAATCTGTCAATGTTTTTGCTCTTGCAGTTAAGCTTCCGAAGAAACCGCTTTCTCACACCTTTGCGGAGCAATTCGTAAAGATTTGCAATCGCAGCGACCTGTCGTGGGAATTGTTCACTTGCGAACGCATCCGGAGTTCGTGTGCCCGAATTTTCTCGCGGTCCGACCTCATTTCTTCCACCCCTCCCTCCTCCCCTGCTGTTGCCACTAACATGTCTCCACTTTCCTATCGCGAAGAGAAGAGGCTCCAGAAGGAAAGGGAAAAGGCGAGAGAAGCGAGAGAGAAAGAAGATAAGGCCAGGATGGTGAAGGCCTTGGATGACGGGAAGTCCAGATCTTCATCTGGTAAAGGGAAGAGTTCGGGTACCGTAGATCCGGTTTCCGAATCGAAGACCTCTGATGATCGTGATCAAAAGAAGGTGTCTTCGAGAAAAGACATAATCCGGATCTCGGATTTCCGCTCCTCCCGATCTTCCCGGGAAAAAGAAATTTCTGAAGGAGGCCATAGTGCAACCTCCTCAAGGAAACGCAGGAACGAGGAATCTGAAGTTCCTTCCCTTCAACGCAAGAGTCGTTCTCGTCTGAACGACGAGAAAAATCCTTCCGAGGATGCTGGAACCAGTCTGGGGTCAAAACCAGAAGAAAAAGAAGATTCACAACGGGCCCCGGAGTCCGACCTGCCGACTCAGCTTATTGTCCTGCCTTCGCGGGACTCTGAGAATCGGGGATCCGTTCGTCAGGAGATTCCGATCCCTACTGGTAAGTAGAGTCACTTCGTATTTCTCTCACTTCAAGTTCATTTTGACGTTTTTTATTTTAACAGCTCCTCCGAAGTCACCAGTTGATTTCATGAGGAACTTTACTCCTGTTGGGATGAGGATTCCTCCCTTTAGTGACTTGAAGGAGGTCAACAGAGCGAACTACTTTCGTTTCGCTGATAAACTCGGAGAGGTAATTCTTTGAACTCTTCTCCTTATATAAAAATAAGAACTTTTCTTTCCGTCCTCATGAATCTTTGTTTTGACAGTTAATGCTCGAGTACAACACCACCTTCTCCTGCCACGAGTCCCAGCTCTTTCCTGTTAACGAGCTGGATGGCCTCAGGGCCCGGGTTGCCGAACTCGAAGATGAGATCCGTCAACTCAAGGAGATGGAGGAGGAAAATGTCAGGGCGGTGGCAAAGGCGAACGAGATCCGGGAGCGAATGCTGGAGGCCGAAGGTCGCTGCAACCTTCTTGACATTGCCAAGACTGATCTTTC
This sequence comes from Arabidopsis lyrata subsp. lyrata, assembly GCF_000004255.2. NCBI lineage: Eukaryota > Viridiplantae > Streptophyta > Magnoliopsida > Brassicales > Brassicaceae > Arabidopsis > Arabidopsis lyrata. The sequence continues at coordinate 20,319,325 of NW_003302549.1, read as the reverse complement.
CGAGAAGCTGAAGATCGGGAAGAACTTGTACCTCGAGGCATGTGACAAGATTACCTCGCTGGAAGCTGAAGTTAAGCGAAGCGAGGAATGGTGCAAGATCGTTGCTGAGAAACGGGACGAGGAGCTCGCAGCAGTGAAAAAAGATGAAAGGATGAGGCTCCGTGAACTCTATAGCGGACTCGCCTCGAAGCATGAGACCTACTACAAGGCCATCAGCGATAACGAGATGATTGGGACGCGTCTTGCCGAGACTCGGGCGAACCGAGAACTTCTTGAGGAGATTCTGAAGGGAGAGATTCCGGATATAAAAGCCGAACTAGAGTCGGTAAAGAAAGACGAGGAAGAGGCTGAGAAGAAGGCTCGCAAGGTAAGCGCTCTCAGACCTCAACCAAATGAGTTTGCTCATCTCTTTGTAGCGACTCCCCCAGAGCCCGTGCAAGAGACATCTCTTCCCGAAGATGATGTCGCCATTGATGAGTTCGGAACTAACAAGGATCTCATGGCTGGCCAGGACTTCGAAGCTGCCGTTCTGCCCGAGGAGATGCAGCAGGATCCCGACGTCAAGGGTCAATGATCTGGTTCTGGGGTTGTGATGGCTAGTGTGCCCCCCTTTATTTTATTTTTTTTTAAAACTCAAAACCTATTTATCGCTTTTTGAAGACTTGAATATTTCCCCCCCTTTTTTCTATAAGTCCTTTTGAATTATAAATCCGGAGTATTCAAGAAATTTGAATACCTCGTACGAAATCTTAAGAAATACTTAAGATTTCAACGAGATACGCAGTTCACACGAACTCAGAATTCATTCTTCAATGGATAAGGGAAATACTAAGAACGAGAGTTAAGTGGGTGTACTTAATAGAAAAGATGAGGATCGGGACTCGGAGTCCGCAGAAATCCCTAGTCTGTGTTGAACCAGACCCTTTTTTGCTAAGTAAAACTTAGGCTTATCTTTCAAGAATTACCAGAGGTCTGAGCTCGGTTTCGAGAAAAGTAGTTACGAGGTTCTTCTCGGTTTCACGGATTGCGAGATAATTCTCGAATTCTTTGAAAGATGTTTAGAAGAATATAAACATTTTATTTGATTTAGAGACTGCACTTGAAGTTCGAGCTGCCTACGTACCCAAAGGTGGGGATCAAGTCTATCGTAGTTCGATTTACAATTTATCTCTTCAGATGAATGGAATTCCAAGCTCTTCGGACTGCTTTTCCTTCCATGTTTTCAAGGCGATAAACTCCATTGCGAACTACCTGAGTAATTCGATAAGGACCTTCCCAGTTGACGCCTAACTTTCCTGCTCCGTCTTCGGCTGTATTTTGCTGAACTTTGCGTAATACTAATGTCCCAACGTCGAAGTGCCGACTTCGGACAGTCGAATTATAGTATCGAGCTGCGGCATTCTGGTAATTTTGCATTCGAATCAAAGCTCGATCACGTCGCTCCTCAATGGTATCAATAACGTCCACCATCAGTTCGCTATTTGCTGCCTCGTTCTGCGGGTTATTCATCCGTCTCGGACTTGGCACAGATATTTCAGCAGGGATTACAGCCTCCATTCCATAAACTAATGAAAATGCTGTTTCACCAGTTGCACGCCTAGGAGTAGTGCGAATTGCCCAGAGAACACTCTGTAGTTCATTAAACCAAGTTCCTTTGTGCGACTTGAGTTTTTTCTTCAAAGTAGACAAAACAGTTTTGTTCATTGCTTCAGCTTGACCATTACCCTGCGGGTAACGAGACGTTGATCGACTGAGTCTGATTTGCCATTCTTCGCAGAAAGATTCGAATTGCCGTGAAATGAATTGAGGTCCGTTATCAGTAACGATCTCATATGGCAAACCATGCCTACAAATGATGTCCTGCCAAATGAACTTGCGAACTTGAACCTAAGTTATGTTTACGTAGGCTGCCGCTTCTACCCACTTCGAGAAATAATCGGTAAGAACCAAGACAAATTTCACTCCGCGAGTAGAAACATGAAGAGGCCCAATAATATCCATAGACCATTTCATAAATGGATAAGGCGAAGAGACTGATGATAATGGCTCGGTGGGTTGGTGAATTGAAGGTGCATGCTTCTGGCATTGCTCGCACTTCCGCGCATACTCCTCGCAATCCGCGATTAACGTGGGCCAGAAATATCCGTACTTTCTTACTTTATAAGCCAAAGAGCGACCTCCGGAGTGATTTCCGCATACTCCGTCATGAATCTCTTTTATCACAGTACGGACCTGCTGTCCGAAAATACAGATCATGTCAGGACCCAAGATGCTTCTTCTGTAGAGGATGTCGCTCGAAATGCAGAAACGAGCACTTTTAGCTTTCAGTCTCCGTGTGTAACGCCCGCGATCCTCAATAGGATCGTCGGATGAGACTTGGTCCGAGAAAAGGAGGAGAAACTCGGACAAGTCTAGATTGGAGCTGCCCATCAGCTCGGATAAGGAGAATAATGAACGTTAAGTAGCCAAACCAGCTCCCGTATAGCTCAACTAAGCTCGAAGTACTTCCAGGTAGTTCAGCTAAGCTCGGGTAACTGTCGAGTAGCTCAGCTAGCTCGACCAGCTGCCGGGTAGCTCAGCTCAGCTCGGGTAACTGTCTGACGGTTGGACGGTTGGGCGGTTACGGAAGGACGGTTGGGCGGTTACGAGGGGCGGTTACGAGGGGCGGTTACCAATGAGCGGTTATGGCCGAATGGGCGCCTTCTAGAGAAACGGTTGGGAAACGGTTTTCTAAACGAAACTCTATAAATACAAGGCATTTAGGGCGATTTCGAGGACGGAAAAAAACTTAGGGAAAAATACAGAAACTCTTGGAGAACATCTTGAGAGAAAACACTTAAGAGAGAGTTACGATCGGTGCGATCGAAGGTGAGACGGTTCTAGACTTTGTGTCCGAACCTAAGGAGATATGATACGTACGATCTAGCCTAGGGATTGTTCCGATGACTTAGAAGAAGTCCGGAACGATTAGGGTGATATTGTAGTATCGGGGAATCATTCATATCATGCATAAACTTGGTTCGAATGGCGGATCGGTTGAAATGGGGATGCGGCTCGGCGGAGGATCGGCGGATCTGTGAAGATCTACCGTGAATCGGCCGAACTGATGCGCATACTTCCACTCTCTGATCTGTTCTTCGTTCCGGGTGGTTAAAAGGCCTAGAGAGCATTGCATGGACTTGCATATAATAAGTAAAACGGATACTTATGCCTCTTTGACTTTCAGGAAAGGATGGTGATCGTGGGAAGAACTTGGCTTAGGCGTGAGAGACTCAAGGCCGGGAAGATGGGTGGTGATGAATCGGGTAGAATAGGATCGATTATATGACTTGTAATAGCTTATATGCAAACTCATAAGTTGTATCGAATCCTTTCAAGTATCTAATAAAGTATCCGATTCTTTGTTTACTCAATTATCGCATATTGACTCTAAGTAATGAATCTCAGAATATCGTAAATCGGATTGTCTTAAGGAAAATGGCCCTAAAATTTGACTAAGGATCGGATCACTTAATGATTTGGTCGGAGAGAACCTCTCCAGACTTAGGCAGTCCGGATCGGGGTCTTTCAAGTTGGTATCAGAGCATGCTTGGTTCTAGGACCATTAGTGCGGGTTTTGGGAATCACCACTCATCGGCTTATGAGTCCTCACGGTAGTTGTTTCTTACTCTCTTGCGATTTACTATGACTTACCGTAACTAACTTTGAAGTTTTCGCAGATGGGTAAGAGCAACAAAACGGGAAAGAGTAAGAAGGATAAGGATAAGGGTAAGGACGTCGTAGAGGAGACGTTGGTTGCCGAAGAGACACAAGTTACCAAGGAAACAAGTGTCGAAGCAACGCTTGATGGGGCAATTCCGGCCGGACCTGTGGCTGGACAAAAGTCTCCGGTTCATCAAACTCCGGAGAACAGTTGTGCAACGGATGGGAAGGAGAATCCGAACACACTTCCATCTGCCGAAGAACAATGGGAAACGATGAAGGCTATGATGGTACAAATGGCCGCATTGACTAAGGCACTTGTACCGGATCCTGTGGTGCAAGTGAAGGAGAACAAAACGGACGTAGATGCGGATGTAGATGTGGGGATTGTCGAAGTCAATCTGCCTACGAACTCTTCAAGGAAGAGGGGAGACTACTTGAGTTTACTCCAGCACATCTCGAAGTTGGGAACAAGTCACTTCACGGGGAGTTCCGACCCGATCGTGGCAGATGAGTAGAGGACTCGGCTCAAAAGAAACTTTAACTCCACTCGGTGCTCGGAGGATTACCGGAAGGACATTGCGATTCACTTCTTGGAAGGAGACGCGCATAACTGGTGGCTGACCGTGGAGAAACGTAAGGGTGATCAAATCCAAACCTTTTCGGACTTTGAGGAGGAGTTTAACAAGAAGTTTTTCCCTCCGGAGGCATGGGATCGGCTTGAGTGTGCCTACTTGGATTTGATACAAGGCAACCGAACGGTGCGAGAATACGATGAAGAGTTCAATCGCCTTAGGCGATACGTGGGAAGAGAGCTCGAGGATGAGCAGTCTCAAGTGCGCCGTTTCATCCGCGGGTTAAGGGTGGAGATCCGTAACCATTGCTTAATCCGTACCTTTAATTCGGTCTCCGAATTGGTGGAAAGGGCGGCTATGATCGAAATCGGAATTGAGGAAGAAAAACTCATGAATCGTGAGAAGTTTCCGAATCGTTCTAGCCAACCAAGCAAGTCCGCGGATAAGAAGAGGAAATGGGACAAGGTGGATGACACTAAGTCGGGAGCTAAGCGCGGAGAATGCTTGACTTGTGGAAAGAATCATGGTGGGATTTGCTGGAAGGCCATTGGTGCATGTGGCCGGTGTGGAAGTAAGGACCACGGGATTCAAAACTGTCCAAGGATGGATTCGGGGAAACCAAAAGATCTAGCTGAAGAACCAAGGACTTGTTACCATTGTGGGAAAGCGGGACACTTTAAGAGGGAGTGTCCGAAGCTGGAAGTGGAAAAGCAAGCCGCACAAAAGGCAAACCGGAGCGGAAACGGATTACCGCCTCCGCCTAAGAGGCAGGCCATAGCACCGCGAGTTACGAA
>NW_003302549.1:20139396-20314154 GCF_000004255.2 Arabidopsis lyrata subsp. lyrata | reverse complement strand
AAGGCCAAGTGCCTTACGAGCTGCATCGATTCTGATCCATTCACCATTGAACTCGAAGCGGGAACAACTCCTATATCTAAAGCTCCATACCGGATGGCACCGGCAGAAATGGCGGAGCTAAAGAAACAATTGGAGGAGTTGTTGGATAAAGGATTTATTAGACCAAGTAGTTCACCATGGGGTGCACCGGTCTTGTTTGTAAAGAAAAAGGATGGTAGCTTTAGGCTATGCATTGACTATCGGGGATTGAATAAAGTTACGATTAAGAACAAATATCCATTACCCCGGATAGATGAGTTGTTGGACCAACTCGGAGGTGCTAGGTGGTTCTCAAAGATAGACTTGGCGTCGGGATATCATCAAATTCCGATAGAACCATCTGATATTCGGAAGACGGCCTTCCGGACGAGATATGGCCACTATGAGTTCGTAGTGATGCCATTCGGACTAACCAATGCACCGGCAGCCTTTATGAAGATGATGAATAGTGTTTTCCGAGAATTCTTAGATGAGTTTGTGATCATCTTCATCGATGACATACTTGTCTATTCCAAGGATTGGAAAACTCATCAAAATCATCTAAGGGCGGTGCTAGAACGGTTAAGGGAACAGAAGTTATTTGCAAAGTTAAGCAAATGCTCATTTTGGCAAAGGAGTATCGGATTCCTCGGACACATAGTATCGGAACAAGGAGTGTCCGTAGATCCGGAGAAAATCAAATCCATCAAGGATTGGCCACGACCAAGGAATGCCACGGAGATTAGGAGTTTTCTCGGGTTGGCGGGATATTACTGAAGGTTCGTAAAAGGCTTTGCGAGTATGTCCCAACCGATGACTCGACTAACCGGGAAAGATACTAAGTTTCAATGGTCGGAGGAATGTGAGAAGAGTTTCTCCGAGTTGAAGGCTATGCTAACAAGCGCTCCGGTATTGGTATTGCCGGAAGAAGGTGAACCTTACATGGTCTATACGGATGCATCGATCACGGGACTAGGATGCGTATTGATGCAAAAGGGTAGTGTAATCGCTTATGCTTCAAGGCAATTGCGTAAACACGAAGGGAATTACCCTACGCATGACTTGGAGATGGCCGCGGTGGTGTTTGCCTTGAAGATTTGGCGATCATATCTTTATGGAGCCAAAGTCCAAATCTTCACGGACCACAAGAGTCTTAAGTACATATTCACTCAGCCGGAGTTGAATCTAAGGCAAAGAAGGTGGATGGAATTTGTGGCGGATTATGACTTAGATATTGCCTATCATCCGGGAAAGGCAAATCAAGTCGCCGATGCCTTAAGTAGGAGACGTTTCGACGTAGAAGCGGAGAAAAACCAAGTGGACTTGGTTAACATGATGGGGACATTGCATGTGAATGCGTTATCCAAGGATCTTGAACCATTGGGTTTAGGTGCGGCTGATCAAGCCGATCTACTTAGTAGAATTCGTTTGGCCCAAGAGAAGGACGCGGAGTTGAAAACTTGGGCAAAGAACAATAAAACGGAGTACCAAACATCGAACAATGGTACCATAGTGGTGAACGGTCGCGTATGTGTGCCGAATGACAAAGGTTTGAAGGGGGAAATCCTTAAAGAAGCGCACCAATCAAAGTTCTCGATTCACCCCGGGTCCAATAAGATGTACCGAGACCTAAAAAGGTATTACCATTGGGTGGGAATGAAGAAGGATGTAGCCGAATGGGTTGCCAAGTGTTCGACGTGCCAACTTGTCAAGGCGGAACATCAAGTACCAAGTGGGTTAGTACAAAACTTACCCATGCCCGAATGGAAATGGGACCATATAACGATGGACTTTGTTACCGGGTTGCCTACGGAGATAAAGTCTAAGCACAATGCGGTTTGGGTGGTGGTGGACAGATTGACTAAGTCCGCACACTTCATAGCAATTTCCGAAACGGATGGAGCCGAAGATATAGCCGCAAGGTATATCGAGGAGATAGTACGATTACACGGAGTGCCGGTAAGCATTGTGTCGGATCGTGATACACGGTTCACATCGCATTTCTAGAAGGCTTTTCAGAAAGCCTTAGGAACGAGGGTGAACTTAAGTACTGCTTACCACCCACAAACGGATGGGCAATCTGAACGGACGATTCAAACCCTTGAGGACATGTTGCGTGCATGTGTCTTGGATTGGGGTGGGAATTGGGAGAAGTACTTAAGGTTTGTGGAGTTTGCCTATAACAATAGCTATCAAGCTAGTATTGGCATGTCACCTTACGAGGCGTTATACGGACGAGCATGTCGGACACCGCTATGTTGGACACCAGTGGGCGAACGCATGTTGTTCGGTCCGAAGATTATGGATGAAACCACCGAAAAGATGAAGTTCCTAAAGATCAAACTAAAGGAAGCACAAGACCGACAGAAAAGCTATGCGGATAAGCGTCGTAAGGAGTTAGAATTCCAAGTAGGAGACTTGGTGTATCTTAAGGCCGTAACGTATAAGGGCAAAGGACGATTTTCAACAAGGAAAAAGTTGAGTCCAAGGTACGTTGGCCCATACAAGGTGATCGAACGAGTAGGGGCTGTGGCATACAAACTCAAACTTCCGCCGAAGTTAGATGCATTTCACAAGGTTTTCCACGTTTCACAACTAAGGAAATGCCTAAGTGAACACGAGGAGCGAGTAGAAGATGTTCCTTCGGAGTTAAAAGAAAACTTAACGGTGGAAGCAAATCTAATTCGGATCGTTGATCGAATGGAAAAGGGGACAAGGCGGAAAAAGATAAGCATGATAAAAGTGTTATGGGATTGTGGAGGCCGCGAAGAAACTACTTGGGAAACAGAAAATAAAATGATGGCTGATTTTCCTAAGTGGTTTAGAGAGATGGGTAAAGATCAACTTAAGTCGGATTCGGGGACGAATCCCATTCAAGGGGGGGAGACTTGTAACGCCCGCGATCCTCAATAGGATCGTCGGATGAGACTTGGTCCGAGAAAAGGAGGAGAAACTCGGACAAGTCTAGATTGGAGCTGCCCATCAGCTCGGATAAGGAGAATAATGAACGTTAAGTAGCCAAACCAGCTCCCGTATAGCTCAACTAAGCTCGAAGTACTTCCGGGTAGTTCAGCTAAGCTCGGGTAACTGTCGAGTAGCTCAATTAGCTCGACCAGCTGCCGGGTAGCTCAGCTCAGCTCGGGTAACTGTCTGACGGTTGGACGGTTGGGCGGTTACGGAAGGACGGTTGGGCGGTTACGAGGGGCGGTTACGAGGGGCGGTTACCAATGAGCGGTTATGGCCGAATGGGCGCCTTCTAGAGAAACGGTTGGGAAACGGTTTTCTAAACGAAACTCTATAAATACAAGGCATTTAGGGCGATTTCGAGGACGGAAAAAAACTTAGGGAAAAATACAGAAACTCTCGGAGAACATCTTGAGAGAAAACACTTAAGAGAGAGTTACGATCGGTGCGATCGAAGGTGAGACGGTTCTAGACTTTGTGTCCGAACCTAAGGAGATATGATACGTACGATCTAGCCTAGGGATTGTTCCGATGACTTAGAAGAAGTCCGGAACGATTAGGGTGATATTGTAGTATCGGGGAATCATTCATATCATGCATAAACTTGGTTCGAATGGCGGATCGGTTGAAATGGGGATACGGCTCGGCGGAGGATCGGCGGATCTGTGAAGATCTACCGTGAATCGGCCGAACTGATGCGCATACTTCCACTCTCCGATCTGTTCTTCGTTCCGGGTGGTTAAAAGGCCTAGAGAGCATTGCATGGACTTGCATATAATAAGTAAAACGGATACTTATGCCTCTTTGACTTTCAGGAAAGGATGGTGATCGTGGGAAGAACTTGGCTTAGGCGTGAGAGACTCAAGGCCGGGAAGATGGGTGGTGATGAATCGGGTAGAATAGGATCGATTATATGACTTGTAATAGCTTATATGCAAACTCATAAGTTGTATCGAATCCTTTCAAGTATCTAATAAAGTATCCGATTCTTTGTTTACTCAATTATCGCATATTGACTCTAAGTAATGAATCTCAGAATATCGTAAATCGGATTGTCTTAAGGAAAATGGCCCTAAAATTTGACTAAGGATCGGATCACTTAATGATTTGGTCGGAGAGAACCTCTCCGGACTTAGGCAGTCCGGATCGGGGTCTTTCACCGTGCCTCCCACTTATCCGCAGGGAGAATACCATTAAGGATGTATTCTCTGATGGGTATCCGCCAGTCTGCCCCCCAATCCGGAAGTGGTAGCACTGGTTGTAGTGGTTCCGGATTAGGCGGTGTTCCGATTAGTGATTCTACTTCTAGGTTCTGCTCAGTTTCCTCGACCCTTTGTGGTTCTTGTTCCACACTCATCCTTCTTTGCATAGACCGTGTAGTCACGAAATTCAGCTCTCCGGTGGCTATGCTGGGATGTTCAATTACTTCGACAGGGATCATTCGGCTCACTGTTACTTCGGAACTCGACGCCAATGCCGCTAAGGCATCCGCCGCTGAGTTCTCACTTCGCGGAATTCTAGTGAGTTCGAAACTAAGAAACTTTTTACTCAATTCCTGAACCTGAGCGAGGTAAGCTTCCATTCTGCCATCTTTTGCTTCATAATCACCGGAAAATTGATTAGCAACGAGCTGCGAGTCGCAAAATGCCCGTAATTTTGTGATACTAATCCCAACCGCTAGACGAAGTCCTGCAAGGAGAGACTCGTACTCCGCCTCGTTATTCGACGCATTAAATGCGAGACGAAATGACTGTTCAATTACTTCACCATATGGGGATTGCAATCAGATACCGATCCCGGAACCTTGTTTTGAGGACGCGCCGTCCACATGAAGTATCCAAGGTCCTTCATTTTCTTTGACTTCCATGGAGACCAGAGGTAGTTCGATCAGAAAATCTGCGAGGACTTGAGATTTTAAGCTTGTCCTTGTTCGGAACTGAATATCATACTCGCTTAGCTCAATTGCCCATTTAACCAATCTTCCTGACTGACTCGGACTATGCAAAATTGCCCTTAAAGGTTGCGTGGTTAGGATAATAACCGTATGAGATTGAAAATACGGTCTTAATTTCCGAGCCGAAGTAATTACTGCCAGAGCTAGCTTTTCCATCATCGGATATCTTGACTCCGCTCCCGAAAAAGACTTGCTTACATAGAAAATCGGTCTTTCGTCGTTCCGATCCAATCGCACTAACACTCCACTTACTGCGCTGTCAGAAACCGATACGTACAAGAAAAGCTCTTCTCCGAACTCGGGTTTCGCTAACACAGGAGGTTTGGACAAATAATCTTTTAGATCTTTGAAAGCCTTTTCGCAATTCTCATCCCAGATGAAATTCTTGTTCGCTTTTCGGAGCAGATTATAGAATGGAAGGCACCTATCGGTTGACTTCGAGATGAATCGGTTCAAAGCTGCTATCCGCCCCGTGAGTCGCTGAACTTCCCGGATGTTGCGAGGCAAAGTCATTGCCAGAAAAGCGTTCAACTGTCGTGGATTAGCTTCGATTCCTCGCTCCGTGACAATATAACCCAAAAACTCTCCCGACGGAACTACAAAAGTGCACTTGGTCGGGTTCAGTTTCATTCCGAACTTATTCAAAATTGCGAAGCACTGCTCTAGATGCTCAATATGCGAAGTGCTTGATATTGACTTCACCAACATATCGTCAATATACACTTCCATCGTTTTACCGAGGAGATCTTTGAACATCATATTCACCAACCGTTGATAAGTGGCTCCGGCATTTCTCAACCCGAAAGGCATGACTATATAACAGTAAGTTCCACGGTCCGTGATGAAAGCTGTCTTTTCCAGGTCTTCCGGATTCATCAAAATCTGATTATACCCGGAAAAAGCATCCATAAAGGACATCATTTTGTGGCCCGTAGTTGACTCCACAAGTCGGTCGATGTGCGGAAGTGGGAAACTATCTTTGGGACAGGCTTTATTAAGATCGGTAAAATCTACGCAAACCCGCCATTTACCATTTTTCTTCTTGACTACAACAGGGTTTGCCAACCAGTCTGGATATTTGACCTCGCGAATCAAACCGGCATCGAGCAGGCGCTGAACTTCGGCATTTACAGCCTCGGCTCGGTCTGGACCAAATTTCCTGCGTTTTTGTTTTACTGGTTTGAAAGTCGGGTCAATGTTGAGCTCGTGCGAAATGACCTTTGTATCGATCCCAGTCATCTCCTCGATTTTCCAGGCGAAAGTTTTTTGATTCCTTTTTAGGAAAGTTATCAGTTCGACTCGGAGTGTTTCGCTTAATCCTGCTCCTATTCTCACAGTTTGATCCGGATACTCCTCATTAACTACCACTGCCTCCACGAGGTCACTGCTTATTTTTTTGACGAGATTTGCAGGCACCTCGAACTGTGGTTGCTATTGAATTTTAAGCTTATGACTGGACATGTAACACATCCTCGGAGCTCGCTGACTTCCCAGGATTTGCTTTACTCTGGATTTCGTAGGGAATTTCAAGCATTGATGATACGTTGAAGGTACTGCTTTCATCTCATAAATCCAGGGTGTTCCCAAGATAACATTATAAGCAGCCGGACGATCGAACACCGTGAACTCGATCATTTTGACTATGCCTTCTGCGGATACCGGGAGCACAATCGTTCCTAGCGACATTGAAGTTTCGCTAGTAAAGGAAACCAAAGGAGATGGTGGCCCCTTTATATCTTGCTTGGATATCCCCATTCTTGTCAGAGTATCGAGGAAGATTAAATCCACCGAACTCCCGGTATCAATGAGAACCCGAGATACTTCGCAATGCGCAATATTGAGTGTTATGACCAGAGCGTCATCGTGTGGTTTGTCAAGTTGACTGGTTTCGCTTTCGGAGAATGTTACTTCGGGTAATTGTTCCTCAGTAAGTCTGGCCTTCTTGATTATCGGGGGGGTTGCCCTCCGTTCGTGTTGCTTGATTGCACTAATGGAGTCCCGAAAGAGCTTGGATCCCCCCATAATCACTTGGATTTGCTTCTTCGGTCCTTTAAAAACATCAGGGGACTGGATCCTTTTGGTTTTTTTGCTAGGAGGAGACGGTTCCTCTGTTGCTACTGTTTGCTCCGACGGATGAGTTGGCTCGAGCTCCGAAATGTCGATTTCGGTTATTTCCCCGGATGCGAACTTGGCAGCCAGTAACCTTCCTAGAGCCTTGCAATCTTTTGTAGCATGCCCATTGACTTTGTGGATCTCGCAGTAGGCGTTTGGGTCACGAATCCACTTGTTACTCGGGAAAGCGCCGTTTTTGCTCTTTGGCGAGAAAGATTGCTTCGCAGGTGAAATCTTCGGAGAACCTTTTGGCTCCTCCCGATCCACTGAGAATGTGCCAGCTCCAGGTTTCCGAGCTTCAGGTTGAACAGGTTTCTTCTGAGGAAGAAGTTGAGCAGGTTTCGGAGCTGCTTTGAACTTTTTTGCTAGAGCGGCCCGCTCTTCTTCCGCGTTTATCCAGTTCGTTGCCCGATGGAGGGCATCTTGAATAGTGGCTGGTCGGTTAACAACCAACTCTTCTCGGAAACGGGATTCGTGCCATAGACCGTTCTTGAGTGCAGCAATAGCTGCGGAATCAGACAAATTTGGGATCTGGACCATAATCTCTTTAAAGGAGGTGATGTAAGTCCGGAGCGGCTCTCCGGCTCCCTGTGAGAGGTTCCACAGCTGGGCATCAGTTACATCGCTCTTGATGAAGTATCCGTACTGCATGATGAAAGCAGTAGATAGTTGCTTGAAGCTATCGATCGATCCTTCTTCTAGTTGAGTAAACCAGGTCAAAGCCGGCCCTGATAGGTTCTCGGCGAAGAGCTTGCATAAGCCCGCGTCTACTTCGTTTGGCTCCAAATGTACCCGACCTGCGGTCACCTGAAAAGACGCTAAAAATTCTTTGGGATCTCCCTTACCGTCGTACCCCGGAAGTTTGACCTTCCTTTGGTCTCGAATTCGTAGGGCTACAATTCGTGGAGTAAAAGGAGTCCTTCTCGTCTCCTCGATCACTCTATCGACTTCGGGAGCCGAACTGGTGGCTTGATGAACCTTCGAACTCATTTCCCGAATCTGATTTTGTAAGCTCTGGATTTCCGAGTTGACCGGAAGGTGAGGTGGATGGGACTCGGTTTGAGGATGATGCGGGGTGCTGCCAAGATGAATGGGGAGAGGTGTTCTGGCTGGAACAAAGGGACCGCCGGCTGAGTTTTGAGGTGCTTGAGCATGACGGGATCCATCTCCAGGTTCACTCTGAGAGCCAAGAGGCAAAGAAGATGGGAGTACGTTATTCGGGGAAACGAGCCTAGGATCCTGAACCTCCGAAACGTTCGGACCATGAAAGTCCAAATGGCCGCGAGGTCCGCTGGTCCGCAAAGTTCCTGCAAGAATCGTATCAACCTGATCCGCATAAGCATTATGGGCTGACCTGATTTCGGAACAACTTGCTGTGAGGACTGCGATTTGGCTGCCGCTTTGCTCTTCAAACGCTGAAAGCTTCTCAGACAATGCAGTGGTGGCGAGCTGCTGTTGGTCGGTCTTCTCGGACATATCTTTCAGCAACTTCTTGATCTCGTCGAGGACTGAAGCCGGATCCGCCACGTCTGACATCTTTCCGATTGATATTCTGGAGTAAAAGACTAGAAATCCCCTCCTTCTAGCGCCAAATTGTGGATGTCGGAATCTGCAATACAAATTTTATGATGTGTGTCGGGTCGTCTAGCCTTGCTAATTCGAACAACAATCGTCAAAAAGAAAACAAAAGAGTAAAGTGTATGTCTCTGTTTATTGCCCAAGAAAATCCGTCCCAATACAATGGTTTTCGTTTTCTATTTATAATTACGCGATTCGAAACCGAAGTCGTTCATCAAGCCGCAGATCTCGCCCTCATCAATGTTTCCGTTTCGAATCTTCCGAATCTCGCAAATTCCGTATGACCCGCCCTTCATTAAATTCACGAGATCCCGACGTTTCACTCGAGCTGGGCCGAACTTTACTGGGCCGTTCTTTTCGTCTCTTGAACCGGGCTAACGGCCCACTTTGTTTCATTGTTCTACTACTTTTCCGGGCCGGATCCGACTTGCGAGATCCGACACCAACAATCACTAACCATCATATTCCAAATTTCATAATATTGATAAATTTTATAACATTTTCTTTTATAATCCGACTAATGGTGTTTCAATATTACATTTTGTCAATTTTGTAAGAGGCTGTGGAGAGGATTTTTGTCACTAATGCCACTTTCTCAGAAAAAGTAATCGTTTATGCCACTCTTATATTATATTTTATTTTTTATTTTTCTTTTAATACAAAATCTATAGTAAATGTCAGAAAACCCTTACCCTAATTCAGTATTTACGTACCCTTGCCATTGCCAACCTAACAACATAATTATTTTATCTTCTCCTCTTTCTATTTCATTTTCACGCTTCTCCTCCATCTCTTTCTCCTTCATCTTCTTCTTCTTCTGCTTCTTCTTCTTCTAGAGTTTTCGAATCCTTAACCCTAGATCTCTTCTTCCTCTTCTGAATTTTTCGGATCTTTAACCCTAGATTTCTTCTTCTTCATCATTACCTTCAACGAAATCCTAGATCTCTTTTTTTTCCATGGATCTTTCTTCCATCTCTTCGATCTTCTTATTCTAGATCCATAGATCTTCGTTCTTCTCACATATCTGAGATTAACAACAATACCGATCTAGATTTCTCCAAAATCGGTTGTGTAGTGACGGAGAAGAATCGGCGGTGGAGGAGAATACGCGGTGGAAGAGAATCGGCGGTGGAGAATCGGCGGCAACGACAATGAACAAAGCAAGAAGAAACGAATTAGTGAGTGTAACGGCGCTAGGGTTTACAATTATAATTTTTAAAAATTCTACCATTTGTACCAGTTGTTCCTGTATTAGTTGTACTAGTTGTTTCTGTATCAGTTGTACCATTTGTATTCATTGTACTATTGATATATTTGTACCAGTTGTCCCTATTAATATGTTGGCTGTACCATTTGTATCAATTGTACTATTATATTTACCATTTGTACCAATTGTTCCTATTTATATATAGTTATACATATTTGTACCAATTGTACTATTATATTTCAGTTGTACCATTTGGACCAGTCATCTTACAATCTCTCATATGTACCAGTTGTATTATTATTTCTTAGTTGTACAAAGTTGTACCAAATTGTACTATTCCGTACCAATTCGCCCTAATTTTATTAAGGGTAATTTGGGGATATCACATTTATGGTGGCACTCAGATTATAAGATGGCACGCCAGATTAATTTTTTTCAAATAGTGGCATATGTGAGATGACATATAACCAAGAAACCTTACTCACAATCAATTGTATGTGCTATTTCAGAGGTCTTTTAAAAGGAACAAGTAAATAAACCCGAAGTTTGTAATGCAACAATAGAAGATATACTAAGGTTGATTTTCTTTGTCCAAAACAATCAATCTATATAAATCTGAATTTTGAATTACTCAAAATAAATTTGATCTTATTGAAGTGAGATTAAGAAGAAAATCAAGAAGACTAATGATGAGTAGAAAAAAAAAATACAATTGAGTATGCTTCAAAACAACATAAATATTAAGTGGTAGTGGAAGCAGACGCTTGAACTATATAATGGATTAATTCATCTCTTTTTACTTATCTCTTACAATATAATTCATCTTCATTCCTACATTTATTTCTTAAACTGTAAAAAAAATTACATACATTTCTCAAATAAATTATGCGCTTACAAGTAGCATAAAATGATTATTTTATTAACAGAGTATAAACTAATAAAATGGTGTTTCAACATTTGTTACGTCATTTATGTGATTTTAAATATTTTCATTAAGTAGATAAACAAATTCGAATCAAATTGTATCAAAATATAACGGTAGACTCAATTATAAACTCAGCCCAAACCCAATATGCATAACATTTGGTTATGATATTTTCATTAAGTAGAAAATAATAGAAAATTTGTTGTATTACCATTATATTTAAATTCTTGAAAATGCAACAATAACTTTTAAAATTGGATAAATTTAGAATATCAACTTTACTATTAATATGTAAATTATAAATTGAAAACAATGTAACTTAATTTTCAACTTAGGGTTTAATGTTTTCACATTTTAACAAAATAAATATTATTTATGTATACGTATTATATTACTATAATCATTAATTTTATCATCAACACTCTTAAAATTTATAATTGGCATCAAATATTGTATTGATTAAAAGCAATAATATAGTCTTAATTATTTTTCATAAAACATAAATAGCATTGTATATAGATGAATACAATTCAAATTTTATAGAAAAAATCAAATTTTGAATTTACTGTCATTCATTTATTTATTTTCCTTTGAATTTTAAATTCAAACAAAAAAATAAGTAAAATAAATAGCAAACATATAACATAATATGCAACAAGCCGCGAGTATCGCGGCTAAATAATCTAGTAATATGTAAAGTAAACATATTCATTAGTTCTTAGTTATGTGAACAATAAATAATTATCATTATTAAGATTACCTATTGCAATGATGAAACCATATATTAAAAGTCTTACTTTTTGCGCATAACTCTTTAATTATCTTTTTCTCTTGCTCACGCAATATATCATCTTCCGGTACAATCAAGTCATAATTTAAGAAAAAAAAATCATTTCAAATGCCCCCCTTCTTTTTTCAAAAATCATCTTACAAGTTTTTAGAAATCATTTTTAAAACAATTTTAAAAATCATTTTATGGATTTACATGATTTTGGATTCTTCGTACTTGCCGAAAGTGTGCCAAATTTATCAGATTTGGTCGAGTTTGCGGATATTTGGCAGATTTTTCTAAACTAGATTCAAATTTGCGGATAGTTTAGTATAGTATAAGTAGGTTTGACGCAGTTTGCAGATATTTTGAGACAGTTTCCAAATATTTTTTTGCAAAGTATAAGGAAATTTGGCTGAATCAACAAAAATTTGACAAATTTTTTAGACATTTGGTAAAGATTGCAAATATTTTGGAAGAGTCTACGGAAATTTAGCATATTGTGAGGATATTATTATGTGGAGTCTACCGATATTTAGCAGTGTGTGGATATTTGGTAAAGTATACAAAAATTTGGCTGTATTTACTAATATTTAGCAGAGTCTACTAATATTTGACAAAATTTTTAGATGTTTGACAATGTCTTCTGAATATCTCCGGCAAACTTAAGGAATGTCTTTGAGACAAATGATGATCGGAAAGAAAAACTTCACGATGGAGAACTGTCTGCGAGAATGAATCGACAAATACCTGTCGGTACATAAATTTAATTCATTTAAAAATTATAATTAAAATTATCAAAATATAATTAATCGAGTAAAATAATAATTTTAATAGTTTTATTTTTATAAATCATTACTAATTAATTAATTTATTTATTGATATGTAAAACAATATCGTTTCTTTCAGCTTGTTATTTTGTAGACTAGAGAAGAATATGGTTTGTACAGTTATTGTATGACGGAAAACTTTATATAAAACTTCTTTAAATCATTAACAAATGAGCCGTGTTATTGTTTTATAGGGCACTTACCAAAAGGTATGAGAATTCTTTCTAATCAAGTCCAAGTTTCTTCTTGAACCAAGTCTTCCAAGTTTGGTAGATTTGAGAATTTGAAATGACCAAAACTTGGCTCTAAAAGTATGTTGTGAAAGGATCTTGACCTTTATTATACAGTTCATTTCCACTATTAGCTACTTTAGCAAGCAGAAGATGCTTTCTTTGTTAGGAATGCCTAATAGAAATTCAACTGTTATTAGATGATAGTAATTGATATCCAAAATTTAGCTCACATAATAATAGTAGTTTAGTAAAATTAAAGATTAACTTAGGTGATTTGAGGATATATATATATATATATAATAGATAAATGAGATGAAAGTTAAACATTAAACTAATTAAATTTAGTGTATCCTATTATATAAAGTTTGAAATTTTTAATTAAATTAAATATGACACGTATCAAAATTCGAATTAACAGGATCAAGACAAGTGCTAGTTAAAACATATAATGTGTAATTTTCTCATATACTTTTGATTAAAGTAAGATATTGTGTCTTCTCTTTGATTTGTGTTATTCTCAGTGATCTATCTAAAAGAATTGTGATACAATTTCTGTCGGTAATCATTTTAACAAAATTGTAAATTTGTAACTAACTTTTATGTTTATTTTTTTTTGTTAAAGTCACAACTAGTCTATCACTAAATTATTCTTCAAAATGTGTTTCGACTTATCTTTAATTAATTTTTAAATATAAAATAAACTAAAACTAAATTCTGGATTATGAAACTTTTTATATAACTAAAGCATATTTTAACCATTAGACTAAATATTTTTATTTTATTATTATAAGTGAATCATTAAAAACATATTTTTGAGATTCCAAATCTAAACTCTTAATACAAAAATTCATAATTGATTTTACTAAAATTCAACATAGTATTTACATATAATTACAATAAAATTGACTAAATTTATAACTTTAAAAAAGAGATGTACAGTATTGATAAAAACCGTGTAACACACGGTTAGTGTTTTGGATACATTTAACTTTAAAAAAAAATCAATCCTAATAATTAAAAATTCTTAATTAGTTATGGGTTTTATCATGTTTATAATACTTCAATTTGTTACTCAGACAATGGCGTAAATTACTTAAGATATGGCCACTTGTTGCGGAGTTTACGCGTAATGAGATTGGTAATGGCAGCAATACTTATTTTTGGCTTGATAGATGGCTCCCTATAGGCCGGCTGGTAGATATTATTGGGACCGCTGGGTTTTATCAACTTGGTGTCCCTAAATTTGCTAAGGTCTCCGAGGTGGTTAATGATACGGGGAGGCGCTTTCGACGTTGTCGGGACATAAATTTAATAGAAGTGATCCAGGGCATTCGGGGTCTTAAGGTACCAAACAGAGAAGCAGGTATCGATAAGGTTATGTGGAGACATTCTCCAAACGATTTCCGGCCTGAATATGCTGCGGCTAGTACATGAGACCAGCTGCGATCTCGCGGGGATACTAAGGAGTGGAGTAAGGTTATATGGTTCCCGCAAACAGTTCCTTGGTTTGCTTTTATCACTTGGTTGGCGATCAGGGATAGGCTTACCACTGGTTCACGGATGCGAGCATGGGGAGACAACCAATCTTGTCTCTTATGTGGAGAACCTGATGAAACTCGAGATCATTTATTTTTTGCATGCCCTTATTCGTTCATTGTGTGAATTCAGGTTGTGGGTGACTTGTTGCGAACTGAGCCGGATCCTCATTTGGGCTGAAGATCCTGATTGGGCTGAGACAATTCAGCGGCTAATCACTCATCCATATGCGAGGTATGACTACATTCTTCTCCGCTTGTGTTTCCAAGCAACCATATATTATCTATGGCGGGAACGAAACGAGAGAAGGCACAACAAGCTATATCGTATGCACTCCCAACTAGCCCGTACGATTGAGAGAGTTATACGTTCGAGAATCGTGTCTTTACGATACTTCGAGAATAGGAAGCTACGAGGGTTGATCCAAAGGTGGTTTAGCTCAAGGCAAAATCATTAGCAGCTTGTTGCTCTATTTTACTTCCCAATGTTTTCACTTTGTTTCTCTTTCTGTCTAATTTTTTCATTTGTCGTAAATAACTCTATTCTCATCAATTAATTTCACATTTTATCAAAAAAAAATTTGTTACTCAGACATTTTAGGCCCACTGTTTGAAATCCAAAATAATTAAAAGGCGCGGGTTAAGAACGTGGCCACCAGATTAGGTTAGAGACGTAGGGTAAATTAAAATCAAACCGAACGATTTAACTTAAATTACGGTTAAGTCCGGTTTATATTCACTTTCATTAGAAATCTTCTTCAACCCTTAAACCCATTTTTCCAGAAGTTCCTGGAGACGAAGAACCAACAATGGAGGAATCTTCGAATCTCATGTTGAAATCGAGAGAGGTTCTTGCGACTCCAAGCCACAAAGGACTCGAGAAAATCGTCGAAACACTCTCAATGTTTCAAGACTTCAACGAATATGAATCTGCGTTTGCTCTGTTGAATTTCTGCGCTACTAATTTCCCAAATTGCTATACCCTAATGCTTCTCAAAGTCTACCGATCTTCTTCCAATGGCGATATCAGATCTCATTCGATTTGTTTTCTTTCTGAATCTCTCTTTGATTTCAGAACTCGTAACTTGGAACTCTCACGTATCGCTCTACATGAAATCAAACCTCTTGTGATTGAATGCTTATTGATGCAAGAAACCAAAGAATCTGACATGAAGTATCTACGAAGAATCGTTTCTTTAATAACCTACTATGTTGTGATTTGCGATAATGGTGGATGGTTCGAGCTTAGTGATAGTATCCTCTGGTTAGCAGAAAACGAACCTGTCAAGGCTTTTCATATCTTTATCGATTTGCCATCAGTGTATGAGAATTTCATTGACAAGTTTATGAAGATAATTGTTGAGAAAGCTGAGAAGGTTTTGCTTAATCCTGAGAAAGATAGAGTTCAAGATTGGAGCTTGGCTTTAGAAACTGTTGTGAAAATGGGGATTCAGATTTTGGATACAGAGATGAGAGTTGATTTGATAAAGAATCTTATAAATACTCTTGTGAAGTCAGTGAAGGAGCTAGTGGAGAAGGGAATGGAACAGTTTTTGGTACAAGGGCTTGAACATCTTGAGAGGTTCGTGTCGCGAGACAAGAATCTGTATAATTACAATAAGGAACAACGTCATTTCGTGATGACTTTCATGTTCAAGATCAAAGATTTCGTAACACAGAGTAAAGAGATTGTAAAGAAGATCACTCAGTTGCTTAAAACACAGGACATTGCAGCAAGCAAACCTGTCGTGAAAGTGAAACCTCGAGAAAATCAAGATGATGGAGAAGAATATGAGCGTGGCTTGTTTGACCATTTGAAGACTTTGTCATCAGTTGATATCTTGAAAATCTTTGTGTCAAATGTTGTTGATGATAGGTCCAGAGAGATTGCAATCAGACGACTTGAAGTTGTACTCTCTGATCACATTTCGAAGAAGGTGGATATAGACATTGCAGAGATGAGACAACTCCAGCCATTGGTCATCTCTTGCCTTAAGCAAGAAAGAATCTCTGACAGCATGTTCAAAGTACTAGGTCAGGTGGTGAACCACGTTGTGTATGAGATGTTCAAACACCAAGATGTCGCATGGGATGGTCTACGCGATTATATTGCATCGCATAGCAAAACAAAGTTTCAGAGAGCGGTTTATATCTTCCAGTGCTTGACAACGCCGCTTGAAGATGACGATTTTGTGATTCATGTGATGGAGAATCTCCTCCCAGAGATAAGAATAAGGCTAAATCCACCAAGAGACTTGTTGGTAGATAACAGTTGCTGGGATTTGGCGTTTACTGGTGCATTCTGTGCGACCATTCACTTGATAGAGATCCCAAGTCAAGCTGAATCCGTTAAGGAGATTGCAAATAAGATGATAGATTCTGTTAGAGAGCTTGTGGAAAGAGGAATGGAAGTTGGGCTTGTTAGGAGAGCTTTTAGAGATCTTGAAAGCATAGTCAAGAAACAAATGGAATGGTATGGAACGAACGAATACAAATTCGTTAAGGGTCTGCTTTGGAAACTCTATGCAATCAAAGGCATGAAATGGGAAAGTAAGATCGTGTTGTGGAGAATCAACGTGATTGTGGATAGAAGAGTTAATGTGGAGGTTAAAAAGCTTCCAAAGGGTAAGCTTGATTGGCTGAACCTACCTGAGGGTGAGGGATGTGTACAGTCTGAAATTCTGCTTGCAGATTATGGTTTTTGATATATAGTTTGCAGTTGTAGAAAGAATTAACATTGTACAGAAACAAGTATCGGTCTTGGTTCTTCGGTAGTGGCTTAGGTCCTTCTGATTTTTTGTAGACTACATATCATAAACCCACAATAGTTACAATATAAAGTTTCTTACAAGGCATACAGATTTCTTTTACATCCTTATGGAGATGAGAGATGTAAATTCACTGTAATTTGTTAATTCCAATGCCATGACAAGTACATGTGAGTACTTACTTATTCAAATATACAGATTATGAACTGTACTACTTGGTTTAGGATCAAACACGCTATGGAAATGCTCAATTGGGAGGCAGAGATCGTCCTAATATCGGATGCTTTCAATCTGCAGTTACCTTTTTGATTCTGGTCGTTTCTTTATAGTATGTTCTCTTATCATCATATCATCTTTTGCGACTATTATAATATCTGCATTGTTATGGTCCGGGGTAGCGTTCCGAAAAAGTGGCTAGTGGCCAGTGGGTTGGATTATAAATAACACAGTGAACTGCTTAGGAGTGGTACATTGAGAAGTTGATTTGTCATGCGGGTGCTATTCTTGCATAGGCAGCTTATGTTTTTCGGATCAGAGGTTAGGAAGACAAGAAAAGCTCCGTGAGAGTCCATAGGGATAGTCATGTCACACCGGGATCAACAAAATTCGGTATGAGAAGCGATTCGAGTCTTCTCCACACAATGCAAACGGTGTCACTTGTCAGGCCAAGGACATCGAGTACCATCACGTTTAACTAAAGTCAATCAAAATGTTAGACCATAAATGAAAGTTTAAATCTCAATTTGTTGGGACTAATTTACGTCCGGGTCAATTTAGATATAATTGTGGTTAATTAAAATCGAACCGAATGGTTTTCGCTAAGTAGCGGTTAAGTCCGGTTTATATTCAGTTCCAAATAATAAACGCAAACTCTCTCCCACTGCATCATCTTCAAAACAAGACCAAAATTTTCTCTGGCAAATGGAAGAATCTTTGAATCTTAAAGCAAGAGAACTTCTTGCGACTCCAAGCCATGAAGGAGCAGAGATTCTCGTCACACAACTCTCAATGCCTCAAGAAACCAACGAATATCAAACTGCGTTTGCTCTCTTCAATTTCTGCGCTGATACTTTCCCAAATTGCTTAACCCTAATGTTCCTCAAACTATATCGATATTCTTCCAATGGCGTAATCAGATTCCACACGATATATCTCCTCTCTGAAACCCTCGCCGAATTCAGACTCTCTCGCGTCGCTCTCCATGAAATCAAACCTCTTGTGATTGAATGCCTTGCGATGCAAGAAACCAAAAAATCTGACATGAAGTACCTACGAAGAATCGTTTCTTTAATAACCTACAATGTTGTGACTTGCAATAATGGTGGATGGTTCGAGCTTAGTGATTGTATCCTCTGGCTAGCAGATAACGAACCTGTCAAGGCTTTTCATGTCTTCATCGATTTGCCACCAGTCTACAAGATTTTCATCGACAAGTTTATGCACAAACTTTTAGAGAAAGCTGAGAAAGTTTTGCTTGATCCTGTGAAAATTAATGTTGAAGATTGGAGCTTGGCTTTAGAAACTGTTGTGAAAATGGGGATTCAGATTTCGTATAAAGATATGAGATATGTGAAAATGGTAGAGAATCTTCTTTCTATTCTTGGGAAGTCAGTGAAGGAGCTAGTGGAGAAGGGGAAGGAACAGTTTTTGGTACAAGGGCTTGAACATCTTGAGAAGTTCTTGGAAGTAGACAAGAATCTGTATAATTACAATAAGGAACAATGTCATTTCGTGATGGCTTTCATGTTTAGGATCAAACGTTTTGGAACACAGAGTAAGGAGGTTTTAAAGAAGATCAATCGGTTGGTTCAAACACCGGGAAATCGAGCAGGAAAACATAGCCGTTTGAAGATCAATCCGTTGGTTAACACACCGGGAAATCAAGATCATGGAGAAAAGTTTGATCATTTGAATACTTTATCATCACTTGAAGTTTTGAAAATCTTTGCGGCAACTGATCTTGAAGATAGGACCAGAGAGATGGCTATCAGACGACTCGAAGTTGTGCTCTCTGATCACACTTCAAAGAGAGTGGAAATAGACTTTTCAGAGATGAGAGAACTCCAGCCATTGCTTAACTCTTGCCTTCGGCAAGAAGGAATCACAGACAGCATGTTCAAAGTCTTAGGTGAGGTGGTGAGTCACGTTGCGTATGAGATCTTCAAACACCAAGATGTTACATGGTATGCTTTACGCAACTATATTGCATCGAGTAAAACAGAGTTCAAGAGAGCGGTTTATATCTTCCAGTGCTTAACAATGCCACTTGAAAATGAGGAGTTTCTCATTCCTGTGATTGAAGTTCTTCTCCCAGAGATAAGTACAAGGCTAACTCCACCAACAGAGTTGTTGGTAGATAACAGTTGCTGGGTTTTGGCGTTTACGGGTGCCTTCTTTGCAGCAATTCACTTGATAGAGATCTCAAGTCACGCTGAATCCTTAAAGGAGATTGCACATAAGATGATAGACTCAGTGAGAAAGCTTGTGGAACGAGGAATGGAAGTTGGACTTGTGAGGAGAGCTTTCAGAGATGTGGAAAGCATTGTGAAGAAACAATTGCGATGGTATGATACAAGCGAGTACAAATTGGTTAAGGGTCTGCTTTGGAGACTCTATGCAATCAAAGGCATGAAATGGGAAAGTAAAATTGTGTTGTGGAGAATCAACGTGATTGTTGAGAGAGGAGTTGATGAAATGGTTAAAGAGCTGCCAGAGAATGAGTTTGATTGGCTGAACCTACCTGAGCCTTAGGGACTTTTATACAATCTCAAATTCTCCAGAAACTAGTTTTTGATGTATAGTTTTCCTTGGTGGGAGAAAATTGTAAAGAAACAAGTACTACAAGTTGTTATCTTGATTTTTTGCAATGTACTCAGTTTTCAAAACACTTCACTCAAAGACTCTTCTGCAGTTATTATGCTTCTTGTTTCTAATCTGTACACAAGGTTTGTCCTCTCAAGATTGTTGTTCACAAGGTATGCAAAGACAGTATCTAAAACATCTTGTTTCCGAAAGGACGACACTTTGCGGGTACTTGATTAGTTAATTTTCCCAATTCTATATTATGTCTGAAGCTACTATATAATCCTAGCTAATATTGATGTTGACATAACAAAGGATAACGCGCCACACCGTCAATCTGGGAGACGGCTCCTTTTCCTGGTCACAACTTTTAGGCAGATTATGGCTATAAAGAGGTAACTTCTATGGACTACTACTACTACTGGTTCTTGATTATTATACAGTAATGCTTATAAACATATGACATGGTGATTTGAGAAATGAAAACCTTGTCAATATATTATGGCAAATGGACAGAGTCAACGGATGCATTTTAATATCTTAGATTCTTAATCAATAATACATCACTAATATTTTAAAAACTTACATAAACATCTTTTGTCAACTCAAATCTCTGTTTGATGTGTTCTTATTATTGATATCAATGTTCATATTTCCAATTTAATGTGCAACTTTCAATTTCCACTAGATAATTATATCATACAAAAACATGTCACTATTTTACTAATTTTCTGAACAAGTCAAGATGGTTCCGAGTTTTTCCTGATTTTCTCTGAATAAGTCAAGATGGTTCATTTCTATACAAATTAAATTATCCTCATTAGTAAAACTCTATCTTTATAGACAAAAGAAGAAAATGTAGTTTCTGTGTCACTATGTATAAAGGAAATAAAACTAGGCAACTTGGTTATAAGAAATAAACTAATGATAACGGTTGAAGATGGATATGGTTGAAGTTGTATGTCATCTCTGTTTTATATGTAAGTTTTGAATTTTTCATAAGAGAAAAAGTAAGCAGTAACTTGCAGGAACACAGAAGAAGTCAGCTATTCTGATTTTATTCCTCCAATCCAATGGGGGAAGAGAGTTGAACAAACCGATAATTGCCTTTTAACCGCGTCCACGCTCAATTATCACATTTAAATATGGCAACAAAACCACCAACTAGGTGTTATTGATAGTTACATTTTGAGTTTTTTTTTTTTAAGTCATTGTTGCTTCAACTTCCATATATATAGTGTTCCTTCTTCAAGTATGTATTTTACGACTTTTTCTCAGCATTTCAAGGTCATCTCTAAGCAAGATAAATAGTGATCTGTTATTGAAACAAAGCAGAAAATAAGATGAAAGAGATGATGCGTGTAGTTGGAGTCATTCTGGTCTTGTCTTCTTCTTGCTTGTCTTTGCTGGATGCTCAAGAGATTACTCATCCGACTGATGGTACGGTCCTCTATAATTTTCGAAGCAGTGTCTATGTGTGAACAGTGATGCTAATGAGTGTTTTTTGTTGTTGTTGTTGCAGTTAGTGCTCTGCAGTATGTTCACCGCAAACTTAAGGACCCTCTGAATCATCTTCAAGACTGGAAAAAGACGGATCCATGCGCCTCTAATTGGACCGGTGTTATCTGCATCCCTGATCCTACAGATGGCTTTCTTCATGTTAAAGAGTTGTACGTTCGAAGTTTTAAACTTTCTACTATCTTTTTAAACTCCAAAACCAAACCTTGAGGATGTCATATGGTTTGATCAAAATGATGCAGGCGGTTGCTAAACATGAACCTCACCGGACAACTGGCACCTGAACTTGGCTTACTATCAAATCTCACCATATTGTATGTTCTGTGTTTTTCTCTGTGCATGCTCTGGTTTTTGAAATAAAATTTGAAATAAAACCTTTTTATGTTTTATGATCACAGGAACTTCATGTGGAACGATCTCACCGGTGAGATTCCAGCAGAACTAGGAAACTTGACTCATCTAATCTTCTTGTAAGTAGTCTTGATCATTGTTTCATCAATATTTCCCATTCATGGATGCTTCACTTAAAAAGATTTATGTTCTTCTCTTTTGTTAGGCTATTAAGTGGAAATCAACTGACAGGATCTTTGCCTCAAGAACTTGGTTCTCTTTCCAATCTCCGAATCCTTCAGATAGACTACAATGATATTAGCGGAAAACTTCCAACGTCGTTGGCAAATCTGAAAAACCTGAAACATTTGTGAGATCTCCATATATCCTACTTCTATTCTCTCTTCCTTCAAACCCTTCTGATATAACATGTACTTTCTTTGCTAGTCACATGAACAACAACTCAATCACGGGTCAGATTCCCCCCGAGTACTCTTCCTTAACCAGTGTTCTGCACTTGTAAGTTTCTTGGTTACCTATAAATATGTTTTATCTTATTCAAATCTGATCATCAGGATTTTATTGTGTGGCTTAACTTGTGCAGCTTGATGGACAATAACAAGCTAACTGGAAATCTTCCACCGGAGCTCTCTCAGATGCCAAGCTTGAGAATTCTGTATGTGCCTTTTTGTGTCTTTCAACTTCTTTATCAAGAAAAATAACCTTCTTCCACATTCAACTTAGTTTGCTTCTTCGTTTACAGACAATTGGACGGTAACAACTTCGATGGCACAGAGATCCCATCTTCTTACGGATCGATACCAAATCTCGTCAAACTGTAAGAAACAAAACATAGTAGATTATTTTGTTTTCCCTGTAGCATACTGATTTTATTGGTCACACATAAACAGGAGTCTCAGAAACTGCAACCTACAAGGACCAATTCCTGATTTGAGCAAAGCACCGGTACTCTATTACTTGTGAGTCACTTTAAATAGACGAAACCATTAACATTAACAATCCATGTAATATTAGTCGTTTAACGAGACGTTTCTTTTGATGCTTCAGAGATATTTCCTCCAACAAACTCACTGGAGAAATTCCCAAGAACAAGTTCTCTGCAAACATCACAACTATGTAAGTGCCAAGCCAAGAAATGGAATATTATTGATATTTCGTTACATTTTTGTTGACAAACATGAATTTTTCACTATATGCAGTAATTTGTACAACAATATGCTCAATGGATCCATCCCTACAAATTTTTCAGGCCTTCCACGGTTACAGAGACTGTAATTAGACTATCTTTTGCTCTTCTTTTTTCTTAATTAATCAAAGGAGAAATGTTGTTTTAAGGAAGAAAACATAAAACACAAGAGTTTTGTTTTAAATTTTCAGGCAAGTGCAGAACAACAACTTAAGTGGGGAGATTCCTGTGATATGGGACAATAGGAGTTTTAAGGCAGAGGAAAAACTTATCTTGTAAGACACGTCATATTTACAAAACCCTAGAGAACAATGCTTTTAAAACAAGAATAGTATATGTTAATTGATTTTGATTGGATTAACTTGCAGGGACTTGAGGAACAACATGTTTTCAAATGTGTCAAGCGTTCTTCTAAACCCTCCGTCCAATGTCACAGTCAAGTAAAATTATGTTTTAAGAAAAATAACAACTAAACAAAAGATTAATAATTTGGGATTTTGAATAGAGAAATGAGAGAACTCTGTTTTGATGGGCAGGCTTAACGGAAACCCGGTTTGTGCAAATGTTAATGCGGGTAAGTTAGCTGATCTATGTGGCGTCTCAACGTTAGAAGTGGAATCCCCCGCAACTTCTTCGGAAAACACCACCACAGGAGACTGCAAACGCCAATCTTGCCCCGTAAGCGAAAACTACGACTACGTGATTGGGGCTCCAGTTGCATGTTTTTGTGCTGCACCACTTGGTATTGAACTTCGTCTTAGGAGTCCAAGTTTCTCTGACTTTAGACCTTACAAAGTCTCCTACATGCTCGATGTGGCATCCCCGAAAAATCTCGGGATAAACGCGTATCAGATATCTATTGAATCATTCGCATGGCAATCGGGTCCAAGACTATCCATGAACATGAAGATTTTTCCGGAGTACAGTGAATTAAACAGTAAATTTAACACCACAGAGGTTCAACGTATTGTGGACTTCTTTGCAACTTTTAGTCTGGATACCGATGATTCCCTTGGCCCTTACGAGATTATTAGTATCAACACCGGTGCTTACAGAGACGGTAATACATATATCTTCTACTCATCTTTGTGAATCAAAAGAGTATGTATTTATGTTACTATTGTATATGCAGAAGTTACTATCAAATTCTCGGATAAATCGGGAATGAGCAAAGGCGGCAAAGTTGGAATCATTTTAGGAGCCATTGCTTTGTTCATTGTATTGTCCTCTGTAGCATTGCTCTGCTTAATCAAGAGAAGCAAACAAAAGAGAAAAACTAAGGAAGTTGACATGGAACAAGAACACCCTAGTAAGTGAAAACTTAGTCAACCTCTTTGTTTTCCTTAAACAAATATCTAATGCTATTCTCCATCATATTCTCCTTGGCCTAGTTCCAAAATCTCCAATTAACATGGAGAGCGTGAAGGGTTACACTCTCACGGAACTTGATTCAGCAACAAGCAGTTTCAGTGATCTCTCCCAGATTGGTAGAGGAGGCTATGGGAAGGTCTACAAAGGCCATTTACCAGGTGGTCTAGTTGTAGCGGTCAAACGTGCAGAGCAAGGGTCCCTGCAGGGCCAAAAAGAGTTCTTCACCGAGATCGAGTTGCTTTCCCGGCTACATCACCGAAACCTTGTTTCTTTGCTTGGCTACTGTGATCAGAAAGGAGAACAAGTGAGTCTCTTCTTAACATTATAAAATTTCAAGATAGTCTTGAGTTGATTTGTTATGTCTAATTTCAGATGTTGGTGTATGAGTACATGCCCAACGGTTCTCTTCTAGACGCACTCTCTGGTAAGTAATCCCTTCCTTGTCTTGTGTATATATAAAAGTGTTGTGGGAGGATTGTGATAGATGAATGTGAAACTGCAGCGAGGTTTAGACAACCGTTAAGTTTGGCGCTGAGACTGGGAATAGCGCTCGGGTCTGCGAGGGGGATTTTGTATCTGCACACAGAAGCTGATCCACCAATCATCCATCGAGATATAAAACCAAGCAACATTCTTCTAGACAGCAAGATGAATCCTAAAGTTGCAGATTTTGGGATCTCAAAGCTCATAGCACTAGATGGTGGTGGAGTACAAAGGGATCATGTAACTACCATCGTCAAAGGCACCCCTGTATGTTGTTGTTTTAACATTCCTCTGTTTCTAATCCCTAAGGGAAGGTAACTAATTCTTGAAACGTATGGTACAGGGATATGTGGATCCAGAGTACTACTTGAGCCACAGGCTAACAGAGAAGAGTGACGTATACAGCCTCGGCATTGTATTTCTTGAAATTCTTACAGGAATGCGCCCAATATCACACGGAAGAAACATCGTGCGGGAGGTGAATGAAGCGTGCGAAGCTGGGATGATGATGTCGGTGATAGACAGGAGCATGGGGCAGTACTCTGAGGAATGCGTGAAGAGGTTCATGGAATTAGCCATTAGATGTTGTCAGGACAATCCAGAAGCACGTCCACGGATGCTGGAAATCGTGAGGGAGCTGGAGAACATCTACGAGATGATTCCGAAAGAAGAGAAGCCATATTCAAGCCCTTCAGTCCAGTCCTCTACTTCAGGAATGTCAGGCTTCGCTGGTGCTTCCGCAAGAGGCAGTTATACTACCTTCTCCGAATTCACAGGTAACCAACTCGTCAGCGGAGTCATTCCCTCCATCGCACCGCGCTAATGATCATATTGTTAAATGTGTGCAGTTTATTTTGGATTTGCTTCCATACTTATAGTTCCAAAACAATCTCAGTGAAGTTTTTTCTTTTACATTAGTTTACATCCCAATCTCATTGCGAAAAATGGGCTAGACCGGTAAAGTTATCATCTTTCGAAATATTTAGTAACAGAACTGTAAAAGAAGTTCACTGAAATATAAAAAACAGGATTACCAAAGATAAAAAAAAAAAAAAAAAGACAATTCATTGAAAGATAAAAAACAGGATTCTTCAACTTGTAAATGTGATTCTCTGCTTCAAGAGAAGAGTTATTGTTTCATGTTGTCATCAGATTCTAAATCATCAATCCCAACCGGCACGACACCGTTCGAGTTTCTCCTTTAACTTCCAAAATGCAATATATGACCATAAGTCAATATTTCAAGCTTTCCAACCGGAGCACTTTGGATATCCATTTTCTCATTCAAACAAGATTCTGTTTTGACATTCGAATACACCACCATGTAGTGTTCACAGCGAAGATTTCATCATGTCCGAAAATCTGGTCATTCCAATGAACCTTCACTAGAAAATTCACCGGAAAAATGGTTGAAACCACTTTGTCAAAAACAAGTTGCAACAATAGATGATTCGAATCATGTATTAAATCCATCAGCATATACTATTAGAATCACATTGAGAAGGAGAATCAGAATTATTAAAAATGATATTGCAACTATATATTTCTTTTCTTATTTCTTTTTTTTTGGCCATATATTTCAAGATTTATAATTCACGAGAATATTGTAATTTTGTCCTTGTAATAGAGAGTGCACCAGGTTCACAATAACATTCCAAAATGGAGGGAATATAAATCGGGAAAAATGTCAAAAAAATCATGAACTTTCAAATTTGGGACGATTTAATCTTGGACTACAATGAAGACATTTAAATCATAAAGTTTTTGTTGACTTTACAATTAATTAGCGAAGTTTATTTGACTCGCCATTTTAGACACATCGATTTCATTTTCTAACCCTAGAATCCCAATCTCTCTCTCTCGCTTCCCTCTGTTGACTCGCCGTGACCGCCGAACCGGAATTCTTCTCTTCCCCCACGAGTTTTAGCCATCATCAGTCGGAATTTCAACAGAGTGAAGCGAGAGAGAGAGATTGGGATTCTAGGGTTAGAAAATGAAATCGATGTGTCTAAAATGGCGAGTCAAACAAATTACGTTAATTAATTGTAAAGTCAACAAAAACTTTATGATTTAAATGTCTTCATCGTAGTCCAAGATTAAATCGTCCCAAATTTGAAAGTTCATGATTTTTTTGACATTTTTCCCAATATAAATCAAGAATACATAATAAATATTGCAAGGATAAGAGAATAGTAGAATAGCATTAGCACGGAAACTCAGAAGTTCTCTCGGCCAGAGCATAATCCAAGGAATAGGGTCCAAAATTTTGTAGGTCATTGAAAGTTAGAATTTTTTTTGTTTTTGTTTGATTTTTTTGGACTTTTGACTTAAAATGTTGTGAAAATGATGAGATTTGGATTCAAAAGTTTGCTTTTGTAGTTTTGTTTTGATGATTAGCATTTTTCTTTGTCATTACCATTGAATTTTTCATGTCTCCTTCTGTGCAATGATAAATATTGGTTCTCAATCAAATTAGTGATTATATTAAATTCTAGAAACTCATATTTGCTAAAACAAAAAATTAAACCTCCAAACATCTTTAAAAGTTACCACAAAACTTCTATATATTTTATTACATCATCTCACAATACATAATCAAAGTATTTATTTTGTTTCCTTATAAATATCTTTTCTGCTTCTTTTAATTGGCAAATAGTGGGTTTTATTTTGTCAGAGTAACTTCAAAAATCCAGGGTTTGCTCAACTTTCCCGACCTGAAGAAAACAATATTTTTGCTTTTAACCACAACCATCATTGCAACTTTATCATGTTAGTTAAAGTCAACATATTTTTCTATTTTAAGAGAGAAATGAGATAATATAACTTTATGAGAATGAGATAATATCAATAGTATTCTAATTTAATCACTAAACATCCCCCAAACACATACAACTTTACCATCATCTTCCTACCATTTATGTTATTTTTCACTATGACTTGATTTCCTATATCTTAACCGATAACATTTCTCTTATGTATTTCTCCTCTCTTTTTCACTTTAATTCTTAAATAGTATTCATATATATATGAGGTTCATTATCATTTCAACAAAAAAATATTCCATGATCTGCAACCACAATAAAGTCCATTTATCTCTGTTAAAGAGAATCCCTTAATTAGTTAACACAACATTTATATATATAGATACCGAAAGTAGTTGGTTCTTCTTTCCATACGCATATTTCACCTAAAATTTTTCAAAATCATATATATGAAAATTTATTAACTCTCTCCATGTGGATACCACATCATCACACAAGTGTTTGACATTTGTCATTCTACATAATTTAAATAAAATATTAGCAGAACAAATTGAGAGAAAATCAAGAATCTTCGATTGTGTTAAATCCTCCATTAATTTCACTCTTTAATGATTTTTTAAAAACTAAAACAAAGTACACAATCATGCTAATTTATCAAGCACTACTTATATTATACTCTTCTTATTTCACTAATTTTTTTTTATCATTAGTCATTACTCGGTAATGGCTAAAACATTACTTGTGTTATAGTTTAAATGTTTGTTACCTAACCTCTTATTAATTTAGTAATTTTACCTTGAATATTTTATTAGTATTACGTTTTGTGGATGCGAATTATGGTAAGTTGATAACATTAATATGCAAGTTTTTTCACGTAATAGACCTTGAAGACGTTAGCCATACCAAAAAGTTCAAGATACGAGACTCGATCTCCTATATGGGTATATGCAAGAAAGATATCTAAAATGTTGACTTAAATTACTAGCATATCATGATGAAGTTGGAGTACTAGATGAAAAAATAGTACATAGAACAATAAGTAATATAATGACTTATCATTGTATCAATATATCACATACTATTGTTGTATGTAGTCAATATAGTGAAAAAGATTAGGATCTTAGGTATATAAATAATCAGATTTATATATGAAAACATATAACTGATACATCAAGTCAACGATGATTTTATTTGTTTTTAGCAAAAACAAACTTTCATTGATTTATAGAGTTATTACAAAGAAATGTTACAGAATTACTAGAACACAATTATTACATACGCAGATGTATATGCCATACTCGCTAACCGATCACAAGATTCATTATTCTCTAACTTCATTATTTGATTTTTCTCTGTTATGATTGACTTATAACAAATTATGCCTGAACTTTTTTCTTACAAACCATAGGTTTAAACACGATGTGTCCATAAATAACTCTGAAAATGTAGACACGGCTGTACAAAAGCTTCCATACTAAGGTCTTTTGTAAGTCTTTCTAAAGAAAAAAGCAAAAAGCTGACAGGAGAAGATTTGGCCGAAGAGATGTCTTTGGGAGAAATCGCCCAAGTCGAGAGCGAAAACTTTGCCTTTATTTGAAAAGTTAATACAGAAACGTATTCAAAGATTAATCTAATCATAAAAATTATAACTATATAAGATGTATATGATTTTATTAATTACATAATAACACACACATAAAAAGGAACATAAAGAGCAACAAGAACCATAAAAATATTTTTTAACAATTTTAAATTCAAAAATATGTCCATGAGTTTGTTTGTTAGTTTATTTATCTAAAACATAAAATTTTGACAATGCGTATGAACTTTCATCAATGATTTTTATCTCATATTTTATCAGTTGATTCCCTTACGTATCTTTACTATATCTATTTTTTCACCTAAGTATGTAAATTTTAGTGATTAAAATCATTCCATATTCTAATACAAAACTATGAATATGAAAATAATGATCAACTCTAGAAGTTCTATCTAAAATATCTTAATATAGAAATCAATAAAGATTCAAAATTAATTAATGAGATAGTTAATTTTGATTAAATGTTAAAATTATATGTGTGGATAGTTAGATGTGAGTAAACTTATAAAATATAACATTATAAAGTTTAGTGAAATCTAATGTAGAATATTTTATGTATTTAGTTTAAAATAATTTATGTACCTCTTGATTCAATATATTCTCATCTTTTCATTTTTCTAGAAATATTTTTTAAAACAAATTCATAAATTATATATATACCTCTTTCTTAATAATTTTCTTTATCTATTACTTAATTATTCAATTAGAAAGTAAATATAAAAAAATTACTTCATACATATGAACAAACTTGTAAAATAGAATATTAACAAATTTAGTAAGACTAATATAGATGATTTTATGTATTCTAACAACAAAAGTTTCCATTTCCTTTCATATAATTTTTTTTTGTAGGACTTTTTCCTTCCATAGATTGTTTATCTTTTTTCACACATAAATATGTCATCAAATTTATAAAATTGAAAATTTGATAATTATTAAATTTATTCAAAAATAGTGATAAATTATTTTTATGTAGTGGGTATTATTGTGGCTGAAGATGGAATATTATAAATTTAGTAAGACTTCTATGTAATGATCGATTATTTCATATTCTAATAACAAAGTAAAGTTTATATTTATCTTATTTTAATATATTGCATTCTTTTATATAAAGTATCTTAAGTATAAATTTTTGATAAAACTTAAAATATTAATAGCTAATTATGACTGGATATTTATAATTTTATTGGTGGATAGATATATGTAGAAAACTTTTAAAATCGAAAATATGAGAGGGTTATTGTGGCTTTGTTTGCATTGTCTGATCTAGTCTCTAAAATAGTGAAGGAAGTCTCTGACTTCATCTCAAATTTGTTTTCCGTCTTCATGAAGGCTCTTACCAGTTCTATCAATGAACATGATTCT
Source organism: Arabidopsis lyrata subsp. lyrata (assembly GCF_000004255.2). Lineage (NCBI taxonomy): Eukaryota > Viridiplantae > Streptophyta > Magnoliopsida > Brassicales > Brassicaceae > Arabidopsis > Arabidopsis lyrata. The sequence continues at coordinate 20,283,823 of NW_003302549.1, read as the reverse complement.
TCAGCATCAGATGAAGACGCACTAGTGTAAAAAAATTCCATCTTTGCCAACCTGTGTTTGGAGAGGTTTTCAATTTCTATGGGAGAAGATAACATTGATCCGGTGGCCTATACCCGTCTATCATATTACTCATATTCTTTTTTTCCTGGAAAGAAAACTATGCTTCATTGTCTGCCCTCGACCTAAATCTCTACAACTTGCTCGGAGGTACTTTCTCTTGTTTTATTGGTATTTGGTTTTACTTAAATTGTAGTAAATAACACTTTTCCCATTTGGTTTTGATGTTATTTATACCTTAACATTTGAGATGATTGTTGCTTTTTATCTGTCAAAAACACTCTCCCAAATATTTCCATATGTTGTTGTTCAAAAGCGTAAATTTCTATTCTTTACATATATAAATATACTTTTTTTTCCCTTTTCAAAAATATCTTAATATAGAAATATTATAATTTTAAAATGTTTTAATTAATAATATGACTTAAAATGTTAACTAATGAGATGCCTAATCGTGATTGGCCGTTTAAAATCATATGTGAAAAACCCCATGAACTTATTAATGATAGTTGTCAAAAATATACTTCATATATATATAATCATATTGTTTGTTGGAGCTGTTCATCATAATTGCATGTTCTACAAGTACTTGAATAACATCATAATAGGTCGTTTAAAATCATAAGTGAAAAACCTCATGAACTTATTAATGATAGTTGTCAAAAATATACTTCATATATATATAATCATATTGTTTGTGGGAGCTGTTCATCATAATTTCATGTTCTACAAGTAGTTGAATAACATCATAATAGGATTAGATCAACTATCTATGTAATAGACATTAGAAAGAAAGAAAAAAAAATACTTGTCTACTATTATACCACTTTTCAAAAATATTTTTAATTCTCAGTTTTGTTAATATGTAAGGTGATTTTGTTTATCGTGAAATTTCCTCTCTTCCCTCTACACCTCCATCTCTTGTGTTCAAAACACAAACTTCTTTCGCTTCTGTTTTTGTGGTGAACAGTTCCAAAAAAGTGAGAGCAGAATCTGGAAAATACTATACCATGATAAAGAATAAGAATAAGACCGTGAAGAAGAAGAGTGGAGGACCAATGAAGAACAACAACAGAGAAATGAAGAAGAGAGTTGAAAAAAGGCAAAGGAGTGAAGCTTGGAAAGAGTTGGAACGAACAAAAAGTCTTACATTCACGATGAAGAAAGCCGGAACATTATCTCTTATTGCCCTAAATCAAGTTTTTGGGTCAAAAATAGCACTTTATCTTTTTATTTTAATAAACTAGAATTTAACCCGCGGTGTACCGCGGGGCTATATTTTTTTAAAAAAATGTAATGTTATTTTTTTTTTAAAATGTAATGTTATTTTTTTAAAGATTAACTGAAGTTATATCATATTAGTTTGTATTTTTAAATGTAGATATCTATCTATGTATTATTTAGTGTATGATTACTATTGTTTAGGTTTCAATTTTTGAAGTATAGATACGAAAACATACATATTTTTAAGTAATGATGTATGGTCAATTTTCAAATTTTGAATATTTTACTCCGCGGTATACCGTGGATCGATTTTTTTATAACAAAATTTTTTAAATTTTAAGTTGTATTTGTTTTGTTAATATTGTATCTTTTGTTTTGTGCTTAAGATTGTATAATTGTATTTTGATTGTTAATTTTATGATTTCATCCATGATATACCATTCTTTATTAATATCGACGCAAACCCATCATCTCATATAAACCCGTCTATATTATCCCGTTAGCTAAATTATTAGTGTTATAAAATACAAGAAAATAAATTATTATTGTTATAAAATCCAATAATTTTAGGATCTCACCCGTAGTATACCATTCCTTGAATGATTTTAAATTTATACTACTAATATATATTTTAAATTTATCATATAAATTATATGATTTTTCTATGTGAATATTTTGATTATTATAAATTAGTAGTTTTATTGTTATGCAAAATGTTAATATAAATATTTGCTATAAATCGGTTTTATGCATATTTTGTAGAGTAAATTCACGGAATTCTTTTTTGAAGATATATGAAAAGATTGTGTAGAGATTTTTAGAAAAAAATTAGGCAAGATATCGTTTGGTTAATATCTTTTATTTAAATTTTGTAAAACTAAATAATAAATGTCAATGACATGGACTCGTAAATAAGGTGGAACTCTAGGATTTATTTGCTAAAGATACTCCAAAAATGTAGGTATATAGGTATCTTTGTTTTTAATTATAGGTTTCACCCGTGGTATACCCCGTTTTGTATTCAGAATTATTTTGGTCCTTTTTATAGTATGACTCTAAACCATTGCCCAATTTTTTAAGCAATGTGGAACATTGTACACATACTTTTTCTTCATCGATTGAGTTATATATGTCTGTTTAAAAAAAATTTAATCACATTATATACAGAAAAAATTTATTATTTTATTAATTATATATATTTTATATAAATTCAAAATAAATTACTATAAGATCATATAAAAGTGAAAAAAGAATCATACATTAATGTTTAAATTAGGTAGAGATGTTTTAGAAAAATTTAGAAACAAAATCACTTTTATTAATTAATAGATAAACATTTATGATAATGGCATTCTTTGTAAATACTTAGCAACTCTAGGATTTATTTGCTAAGTGTACTCCAAAAATATATATATATATAGATAATTATAAATAAATACAAAAAATCATAAATACATTGTTAATCTTTTTCCGCCAATAAAATTTTAACAATGCGTATGCAGTTTCATCAATGATTTTTGTTTCATATTTTAGAGAAATTGCCTCTTATATCTCCAAATTAAGTTTTTGGGACATGAATAGCACTCAAAAGTTTATTGTACAAAAATAGCACCTTATTTTTGATGTTTTAAATTAATAAATAATTATAAATAAATACAAAAATCACAAATTTATCATTAATATTTTTTCGCCAAAACAAAATCCCGTCAAAATTTTCCCGCCATAATATTTTCTGCTCCCGGGAAAAAAAATATCATCAAAATTTTCACGCCAAAAAAATTTCTGTCCACAAAAAAAAATTCAAGAAATTCAACCAAACTAATTTTCGAACGAGTACAAGAACTTCACGTGGAAAACTAGCTCCTATCCGAACATGCGCTCCCTCTCAAACTTGTCAAAGAATATCCTTTTAGGATAAAAATGTTTGGCTATGCCAGACTGAATACTTTGATGTTGTCGCAAAGTTGTGTTCTCGATTATGAAGATCGGACATCGATTCTGGTTTACTCGAATGATATACCAGGCGTGAAAAATTTAAAGCTAAAAACGTCTGGTTTCGCCGTTCAGAGTTTCGGGTTAAATATAAGCCTTTTGACTGTTCATATGGTACATAGCGAGTACGTGAAATTGGAAGAGTGGAGTTATGGTACTCTACTAGAATCTCTTAAGCTAACCGCGGGAAAGCTAACTCAGAAGATAAGGTCTTCCTTTTAACTACGCGCAGGACATTACTCGTGGGACTCGTTGGACTCGTAGGACTTGTTGGTCTCGTAGGACTCGTTGGTCTCGTAGGACTCGTTGGTCTCATAGGACAACTTGGACTCATGGGTCCATATAACAATGTCTCCTTCCTCTTCGTGGAATGTGATAAGTATCTTTATCTTGCTTTGTTTACCAAGTTGGGCTAAAAGCCCAACTACTATCTCATTCTCTTGTTTATGTACTATTTTCGGGACTTTGTTTTCCGACTCTTTTATGTTTTCTAAGTAACTCCTTGGTTCTTCTACTTTTGTGTCTACACTTGTAAAAAAAAAACATCGTCAAATCCTTCCTAAATTACGAGAAATCTTTCCTAAATTTCAGGATCTTCATGAAATCCTTCCTGAATTAGGTGAAATCCTTCCTGAATTTCGTTGAATCCTTCCTGAATTTTATGTAATCTTTTAATGAATCCTTTCCTGAAATTCAAGGAATCCAATCTGAATTTCGTGAAATCCTTCCTGAATTTCATGGATTTTTTTTTGCCGGAAAATTTTGCCGGGTTTTTTTTTTTTGCAGAGAAATATTGAAAACAAAATTTTGACGGAAAACTTTTTGGCGGGAAATTTCTAATTTCATTTATTTATTTATTTATTTTATTATTTATATTTAATATTTAATTAAAGTTTATATTGCTATTTGTGAAACTTTTCAAATGTAGTGCTATTTTTGGAAGAAAAACTTATTTTAGTGCTAGTTTTGTCAATCTCCCCATATTTTATCTAATTTCCTTATGCATATTTATTATATCTATTTTCTTTCCATCTAAGTATGTAAATTTTAGTGATTTAACTCATTCTGTATTCTAATAAAAAACTATGAATATGAAAAATATTGGTCAACTCTAGAAGTTCTATCTAATATAAAAATTAAAAAAGATTCAATATTAATCAATGAGGTAGTTAATTTTGATTAAATGTTTAAAATTATATGTGTGAATAGTTAGATGTGAGTAAACTTATAATATATAACATTATAAATTTTAGTGAAAACTAATGTAGAATATTTTATGTATTTAGTTTAAAATAATCTATATACCTCTTGCTTCTATATATTGTCATTTTTTCTCCTTTCTAGAAATATGGTTTTATATAAAATTCATAAATTATATATATATATATATATACCTCTTGTTCAAATCTAGAAAAACATAGTTTTGCAATCTCGTCAAAATATGATTCCACAACTTGTTAAGAAAATGTTTTACATGCAAAAGGTCAAACTGTCATCTTATTTAAAGTCATTTACAAATCTATTATCTACTTTACTATTAAAAACATGTTTTTACACCAAATCATATTTTACTGTTATACTATGCTCTTTACCACCATCTACAAAATCTTTCTATAAACACATTAAGCCAACTATATGTCTTTTTTTTTTTTTTTGCATCCAAGTATATATCTCTTCACTTTCACATTTGTATAGTTTCTTTACCACTAAAATTGTTGACTCATAAAAAACTTGAATGTGTTATAAACTGTGTAATCTTATTAACACATAAGAGAGTATATATATGAGTTTACACGGATGATGGTATAAACTGTGTAATATATACTTATAGATGGTAACTAGTACTTGAAGACCCGATCCAAGTATTTATAAGGTTTTATAAGCTGTTTTTAAAGGTTTTACAAGATATTTTAAAAGTTTTTTAAAGTATTTCAAAGGTTTTACAAGATATTTTAAAGGTTCTTAAGGTATTTTTAAATGTATTTATACAATATTTATAAAGTATTTATAAGATTTTAGATACATAGAAAGATAGTTTGTGTATGTTTTAATAATGTTACATACATATTTGGGTAAATCTTATATTTTTAGAAGCATTTTTTATAAGGTTTTAAAGAAAGGGTATTTTTGAAAAGTGGCATTGAAAAATGAGCATTTTTGCAAAAGCCCCAAAAATGTTATGCATTGATGATCAAGTATTTTATGTATTGATGATCAAGTTTACCAATAATCGGATTTAAATGGTATATCGGTTTGAGATAAACCAAATGGAAGAGGCTGGATTTAAATGGTATACTGATACTTCTAATCTCTAGTTTCTTCTGATGTTTTGTATAACTTACACACACACAAAAATGCTCATACACATCCAAACATCATACTTTTTATAAATATCAAACATAAATTAAAGTCTAAGCATCAAACGGTTCACAAACACGCGAATAGAAACCAAATTTACATTTTTACCAATTCTTGCAATGGCTATGGCTACCATCAATCGTAGCCATAGTGAACAAATGTGGCGTAAGATCCTGAAATATAGAGAATTAGCAAAGAGCTTTCATCTTGTGGAAGTGAGAACTGGGAATGATACTTCCTTTTGGTATGATGTATGGAGTCCTCTGGGCAAATTTTTTTGACCATTTGGGTTCACGAGGATGCATTGGTTTGGGGATTTCATCTTATAGTATTGTTGCTAAAGCTATCGCGAATAGACGCCATAGACATCGAGTAGTAGTGCTGAATCAGATCGAGGATCTGCTTGACTCTCTTCGGCTTTAAGCTCCTCAAATTGAACCGGACCGGCCCCTTTCGAGAAGGAAAAACGACTCATTCAAAAGTAAGTTCTCCTCTCATGAAACTGGCAACTTACTCGACAAGGAAATCCAATTTGTGACTGGTACAAGGGCGTATTATATTCCCTCATTCCACGCCTCAGTATTCCTTCATAACTTGGAATGCTATTCGGAATCGTGTTGCTACAGGGATAGATTTATAAGATGGAATGTTGGAGCAAATGGAAGTTGTGTTTTTTTGTGGAAAAGGAATAGAGACTAGAGATCATCTTTTCTTCTCATGCCCCTACTCCTCTCATATTTCGTCAGCGTTAGCCCAGGGCATTCCTGGTCACAAGTTCTCGACGAGTTGGGGATGGCTTGTCCCATTTTCCCATTACTCACGGAATTAGAGCACGACTTTAATGATTTAGAAGAAATATGTAATCAATATAGGGGACCTAATAATATACTCAAAACTCACAAGCCACAAGCGAGAAGTCACTAGTCACAATGTTCGATCAGGAAATTTTTTATTTATAAATTTCCATTATTATTTAAGAAAATCGTACATGTTTGAAAGAAAGTTTTTAGATCTCACCTGGACATTTTCTTAAAACCAAAAGTTAATTATCTAAAACATATATAGAAAACATAATACATATATATACCAAAGCTCTTACATTTTCGAGATTGTTTTAGGACTTTTACTACAAGACCAACACCACGTTATTATTCACAAATATTCTAAGAAATGGTAGGTACGAAAAATATATAGAAAACATGAGACATATATATACTCTTTATGATCTGCAATATGCATTACTTCAATTTGGCCTCCTCAACAGGGTGACGAAGTGTTCCGAAACACCAATCCATGAGAATCGTGTAATTTCCATAGTTATAACGATGCATGATGTGATGCATTGTATGATAATCAGAGGTCAAGAACGGCCACATCTTCGTTTCGAGACAACCGTGAAGGTAAAATGTCCAAATCCCATTGAGGGAAATCAGGACTATTTCGGTCGTAAAGTGCATTGGCACAAAGAAGAGAAAGATCGTGTAAGATAAGGCGTTTAGTACTGCCTCAACGGGATGACCTGCCACTCCTACAAATTTTTTTTTTTCATTAGTTACATCGTCATTATTTCATGCGGGTATGTAAAAATTGACACAAGCGAAAAATAAAAAATTAATAACTACAAGAAAACATCGTCTATTCCGACTATTGTATTAGTTGAAAATTCGTCATATGGAAATTTGTCATAAACAAGGTATTTCGACGAATTTCCAAATAACTGTAATAGCCAAAAACGTTGGTTGGAAAACAGGCAGAAAATATCGACGAAATTCTGACGACTTTTCTACTTTTGTTAAAAATCAAAACAAAATTGCGAGAATTAAGTTTGAGATTTGAAATTGGAGTAAAGATTTGAGTTTAATAGTAGAGATTTCAGATTGGAGTATTATTATTGTGTTTGAGATTGGAGTAGATATTTGAGTTTGAGATTAGAGTAGAGATTTAATCATATTTGTGTTTGAGATTGGAGTAGAATTTGAGTTTGAGTTTTTGAATTTTCTATATTTTGTGTTTGAATTTTTGTGTTTGAGATTGGAGTAGAATTTGAGTTTGAGTTTTGAATTTTCTATATATTGTGTTTTGAGTTTATGTGTTTAAGATTAGAGATTAGAGATTGAGTTTTAGTATTGTGAATTGTGAAATGGGTGAAAAATTAATGTGTATATATAGGATATATTTTCGATAAAATCTTCATTGGAAATTCGTCGGAAACTGTAAAAGAGTTGTAAAGTTCCAAATTTCCGACCAATTATTTTTTATTAAAAAAATAAACTAACTTATAAAGTGGTTCAAACTCGTCAAAAATTTCCGACCAATTTCTTACATTTTTATTTAATACTTTTTATATTTTCGACGAATTTCTGAAGTTCTTTCTAATTTTTAGGTTTTAAAATGATGAAAGTTGTCGGAATTTCGTAGGTTAATAATTTTCAATTAAAATTTTGACAGAAATATATCAAAAATTTCCGATAAATTCTCGACGACTCTCTCTATTTTTTCACTTTTTTAACAGACATAAAAGTAGTTGAAATTTGGAACCAATTTCCCACTACTTATTTTTTTTAATATAATTTCCGATCATTTTTATATATTTTTATATTCGTAGAAAAATCTTCAGAATTTTCAAAATTTTGATGAAAGTTTTCGAGTAATTTGACTTACGCTATTTGGTCAAAAATCTTGAAATTTTCCGACTAAGTTTTTATTAATTTCTATTGCCGGAAATATTGTCATATTAAAAATGGTCGTATTTTGGTAGGCGAGATTCATTATAAAAAATATTGATATCAAATAAATTTATTTATTTTTATAAATGCTGTAATAAATATAAATTTAATGATATTGGAATTTATGCATTTTTGTATTGTTATTTAGTGGCATACATGTAAATCTACATACGATTGCATATGAAAAGTTTACTTACTGTTTATTTATCATTTTAAAAATCAAGAATTCTTTAACTTTTCCAATGATGTACATGGAATTTGACTTCCACGATCAGTTCATATAAGTTTCGAAACTAATACTAGTAAGGGGAGAAAGTACCTGCAAAAGGTGATAGAGAGGTCTTGGTGTTGAAGCGATGATGAACGAAATGAAAATGCTTGTAGAAAGGCTTCACGTCATGGTAAGCTCTATGTATCCAATATATCCATAACTCCACCAATATCAGGTGAACAATGATATGAGTGATGTAAGCGATTAGACCAACTTCGGTTATTGAAAAATAACACTTTGTATAACCTTTTTCTATAAAATATTCAGAGATTGTTGGAACTATTGTAACACATGGCATCGATTGCATCGCTAGTTTTATTTGCTGTATTATTGATCTTCTCGAGGGGATATCTTCTGCAGTATGGTTAGGTCAATCATTAGTAATTGAAATTGTACGTTTTGACTTTTGAGATAATGATTTTGTATTAATTTTTGGTTTTAAACACTACTAACATGTTCGCACCAAAAAAAAAAAAACATGTTATCGTATCTTAAAGCATCTTTCTTGGTGATAACTCTTATGGCATCTCCATCTATAGAGATGAGAGACATTTTCGACCAACAAAATATAGTAGAAATTATTAAAAATATCAGAGAGAAGAGATATGTTTCTCACAGAACAATGGTATATTATAGTTAGGAAAATCTCAAAAAAAAAAAAACTCTCAAAATAACACCAATTTCTACAGTAAATTATAAAGATTTCAGACTTTCACTTTTACAAAAACTTAATTATTTATTTAACTTATATCAAAATAATATATTTTTTGCAAATATTCTTATAAAGTATTTTATTAAAACAGTATTAATATTTTATTATAATTTAATCATAAAGAGTTTTAGAGCTTTAGCTATAATTTTTTTTCTTCTTTATCTCTTAAAAATTCTAGAGTGTCGTTTAAAAGAATTTTTTTATTTTTTTTATTTTTTTGGTTCCAAAGTTAAAACACTAAAAAACCAACATAAAATAGGGAAAATTTTCAAAAATGCCACTTTTCAAAAATGTTCCATCTAAATTTTTTTATAAAAAATGCTCTTAAAAGTTTGAGATTCGTGTGTAACATTATTAAAGCATACACAAACTACCTTTATGTGTATAAAATCTTATAAAAAAAATTATAAATACCTTTAGAAAACCTTTAAAAACTCTTGTAAAACCTTAAAAATACTTTATAAAACCTTAAAAATATCTTGTAAAACCTTTAAAAACACCATATAAAACCTTATAAATACTTGGATCGAGTCTCCAAGTAGTAGTTACCATCAAGAAGTACCCTATAAACTTTATAAAACTTCATACTTTTTCAGATTTAGAAAAAGAAATTTTTGAAAATAGATATCTAAAAAGAATATTTTTGGAAAAGGGAACACCAAAAAAGAGATTACTAACAATTTCTCCATAAAATACGACCATTCCTTTTGCCTCGGCTTTTCCTTTTTATAGTACAAATCTAAAAGTCATTTACTTTTTTTTTTTTCTTAAAAATAGGAAATTAATTATAACAACTTAGCACAAAATTTAAGAACAACTTAAGTACAAAAGTTTTGCAGAAAACCAAAAACTAAAACAATAAGTTCTACAAAACTTTCTAACACATTCAAACTAACTAAAATGTACCTTTAGGTAAATGAACATCATGTTTCCAATGGTAGAAGTAGAAACACCAAAGGGAACAAAGGAGGAAGTAAGTGGCGAGAGAAACAATGTAATTACGAACAAACGTCTGAACTACATGTGGCAATCGTGGCCATAACGCTGTTGGGAAGAAGTTGTTGACTAGACTGTTGTTGTACGACGTTGTTTCTTCCACCAAACGCTGCAAATAGTGCTCCCACATTATTCCTACTCTGTTATCTTGAAAATGATATTGTTTATGTACATGTGTGTACATATATATCTATATATATATAGAAAGAAGTTGACAAAACCAAAGTTTGTCGAAGTCCAAAGTGTGTCGAAGTCTAAAGTTTGTCGAAGTCCAAACTCCAAAGTTTGTCGAAGTCTAAAGTTTGTCGAAGTCCAAAGTTTGTCGAAGTCCAAAGTTTGTCAAAGTCTATCAACAAAATATCATAAAAATTTATTTTAAAAAGAAAGAGAGAGAGAGAGAGGAGAAACGTTTCTTGCAGAACAATGGTATATTATAATTGGGAAAATCTCAAAAAAAAACTTCTCTAAATAACACTAAATTTGTTTTTTTTTTTATATATGAAATATGTAATTGATTGTTCATTTGAAAATATATACATCAAGGGCAATGAAGTGCCCAAATCGGACTAAAACAAGAAGAATAAAAAATGGGTAAAAATCACCAATTTCCACTTTTAAACTTTAAAGATTTCAGACTTACACTTTTACAAAAATTAATTATATATTTAACTTATATCAAAATAATATAATTATTTGCGAGAGACGTCTTCAAAAGATGGATATCTTATCTTATTATATAAAGCTTCACGTCTAAAAGTTGCTAAATCACAAGATCACAATATGTGTCTAGTATTTTAATGAGATTTCGACACGTGTAAAAATATTATTAATTCTTTAAAAATTGAATAATTTTATTTTCTTAATAGAATATGCTTGAAAAAAATTTGGAATATACACTTATAAAATTAAAAACGAAATTATTTAATTCTCTTTATATTAATTCAAACAATTAATTTTTTTAAAAAAACTGTAAATCCTAAAAGAAGAAAAAAATAAATTTTACATCAAAAAGCTAAATTTTTACCAATTAGATCTCAACAAGTTTAATATATTACTAATTTTAAAAGACAGAAAGAATGATTTCCTTTCTAAATAGTATACTTCAAAAAATACATTGTAATATAGTATTTTCTATACATTGTATTTGATAATATAGTATCTGATAATATACTTCAAAAAAAAATTATTAGAAATATACTTCTCTAATAAAAAAATAATTTTAATTTATATTCTAATGTAACCAACTCATATGATCGCGACAGAATATACTTCAAAATTTTTTTTTACTAATCTTAAAAATTTGGAATTGTTATAAACTGTGTATTCTTATTAACACACTAGATATTAACCCGCGGTACACCGCGGGATGATTTAATTTTAAAGTTAGTATAAAAATATTTTGTAAATTGTATCTCCTTATAACATATTTATTTATATTATAGTTTACAATTGTTATTAAGTAACGGTATACCACGAGTCCACGAGATAATTATTAATAAACTGAGGATTTAACCCGTATTAAAGCGGTATATAAATATTGATTCAAATTCGTCCGCCATATAAATCATTTCCGAAATATAACCCGTTCCGTAATTTCTTAACCCGTCCTGTGATTTGTATTAAAAAAAATAAGGATTAAATCCGTATTGAAGCGGTGGATTAATGATATTTTAATCTTTTTATTATTGTTGATTCAAAAACCCGTCCCGCCAAACCCATCCCGCCAAAAAACTCATTTATTTTATTAATGTTCTTATTTATGATATGATTCTGAATCATTGTCTAAATATTTTAATCGATGTAGAACGTTGAACACATATTTTCGTCAATTGGATAATATATGTCCGTTTTTAAAATTTCGAATCACAGTATATGCTGAAAAAAAATTGATTTTTTTTTTACTTTATGTATTATATGATGATTCAAAACAGTTAAAAACAAATCAAACAAAGATGATAGGAGAATCATAATTATAAATCTTAATCAAATCTTCTAAAAATCTAAATTATTAAATATGGAATATCCGGTGTATGAGTTGGGTTAAATATAACCCGACCCAACAAATTTTTTGTGAAGGAATTTTTAAAATGGGTCGGATATCCGATATACCCGAAAGCTTTTTTACCCACCCGTCACAAAAAGTGCTGCGATTATAGTAATATAGATAAGAGAGTATATATATGAGTTTACACGGAAATACATAGAAGGAGATAAAATCTAATGGGTCTTGGGCCAGTTATGGAGTCCATCCATATGATTTATAACACTCCCCCTTGGATGATATAACCGTGTAGATGTTCAGAGATCTTCGTAATGTGCTTGGGAATGCTGCCTCATTAAAACCTTACCAGGAAAACCCAGTGGGACAAAACCGTGGTGAAGGAAAAAGAGTACTGCACACATTACTCCCCCTGATTTGTACATCACTGAAGCTCCTTAAGTCTTCGCATCCCAATCTGATGTATGATTTTCTTAAGTGTTGATGTTGGCAAAGACTTGGTGAATAGATCGGCTGAGTTATTACAGGACCGGACCTGTTGAACTTGTACTTCACCGGCTTTCTGTAACTCGTGTGTGAAGAAGAACTTTGACAAAATGTGCTTCGTCCGGTCTCTCTTAATGTAGCCATCCTTGAGTTGAGCAATACAGGTTGCGTTGCCTTCAAATATGATGGACTTTAATGTAGTAGTAGTTGCGCCTTAAGGAAGGCTGCCTATGTACCCGTGGAAGGGATCAAGCCACACGTAGTTCCTATTCATTGACCATGCCATAATATGATCTTATGAATAACCTGCATCAGGAAATCAAACTAAACCAAAGCAAACTGGACCTTCTTTGGTTAGATCAGTATAGAATAAACCCAAGTAAACAACGCAGGAAGAATAAACTTTAAAATTTAATCAAACCTTCCTTTAAACCTTTCCAGTGCCTTTGGGTTGATCATGAACTAAATTTAGACAGGAGACTCACGGCAAAACAAATGTTTGGTCTAGTGTGTCTAGCCAAATTCATTAGAACTCCTATGGCACTGAGGTATAGCATTTCCGGACTGAATGGATCACTATCGGATCTGAGGCTTCTCACCACCATTGGGCCTGGTCAATGGGTGGGCCTGATCCTTATTAAATCTCCTTGAGTACTCTTTCAGTGTATGCCATTTGATGCACAAGGATTCCATTATTCACGTACTCAGGTTATAATCCCAAACAGAACTTAACTATTGCCTAGGTCTTTCATTTCAGATTCTTTCTTTAGATATACTCAACTGTTAGGTCGATTACCCAGAGGTTTAAATCATTCATATACACTGCTATGATTACAAATCCTTTGTTTGCAAACCTCTTTATGAAAATACATGGACTGATGGGATCATTTATAACCTTCCATACGCCCACTTAGTCTAAGTCCATGAAAGGATTTGTCCAGCCTTATGCAGTGCTGTTCTCGAGAATCTTTCTTATCTTTGAGCTCAATACCCTCTGGTAATCTCATATATTATCCAGTGAACTTATATAAATATGCAGGCATTACATCCATTAGCCGCAAATCAAGTCTTTCTCTTTCATATAGCCAGACTTAGCAAAAATTTAAATATCTTAGCATCCACCACAGGGGAGTATATCTCCTCTATTTCTGGTCTTTGTGTGAATCCTTGTGCGACAAGCCGTGTCTGATATATCACGCTTTCACTATGTTTATTTCACACAATCACAAAGACTCATTTGTCCCACTGGCTTTACATTGAATGGTGTCCTTCGTATTGGACCAAACACATTCCTCTTCTTAATGATTCTTAGCTCCACGTTTTATGGTCTTGTACCATTTTAATCAATCAGGTCTTTTAGTGCACTCTAGTATAGACGTGGGCTCCTGATCCTCATTGATTTCAGTTGCTACCTTGTACGCAAATATTTTATAATTGATGTCGACATCTTTTCGGTTCCATTGTATTCTAGACATGATATAGTTTATAGAGATCTCTTTACACTTTAAGGACCTTGAGGTTTAGCGTCCCAAACCTCATTGATTGGTACCTTAGGGTTATGTCTATTAGCCGGTCATGTCTATGGTTTCTTGGACCTTCTCGGTTTCCCTTGCACCTTTCTTTGATTTCCGAGGGTTCTTGTCTTTGGAACCTTTTGGGTCTACCACGTTTCTTACGTGTTGTAGCCTCTGTAGCAACTTGATTGTGTTCCTTGTGAACATCAATACGTACTGGTGCATTACAAGCTGGTATGTACGATTTTGTTACTCTCTTTGGGTCATTATAGGAATCTTGGCAACTGTTTTAGCTAGCTTTTGCAGATATATAGTCTTTTGGATCTCTGATGGAGTCCGAGGATCTTGCCATGTGAAGGATGTTTGATTCCATGTAAGTTCTTTGACCAGCTTGTTAGTCTCTCCACCCAGTGTTGGAAAAACGGATTCATTGAGATGACAATCCTTGTATCTGGCCTTTGGCTCGAGATACTTAATAATGGTGGGAGAATCATTTTTAACGTATATTCCCATCCCCTTTTGAGGTCCCATCATTTGCTCTCTGTGGTGGTGCTATGGGTAAATAGGTGACACACCCAAATGTCTTTAGATGGGACATATCTGGCTCCTGACCTGTGAGTAGTTGGGATGGTGAATATCTATGTTCACTAGAATGGCCTGATGCGTATAAGCCTTTGTTGCATATAATATTGCGTGTCCCCAAGCAGCTACTGTGAGTTCAAGTATGGACATGTGCCACGGGGTATACTACTCTCCCCCTCATGGACATATTGTAGCCATAAAACGCTTGGGACATAATTTACCAGCACTATCTAAGCATATAGTCTTAAGTATGTGGGCTCACAGACTTATGGTCTAGGCCAGCAATCTAGCAAACACCAAGTTTCTAGTTGCTTTGACTGGTGATGGCCTTAGTATGAGTTTCCCTTGTGTACATGCTACACACGTGAGGTCCTTAAGGGGTGTGCCCTTTTGATTTTAATATCAGCTTTATGCATCATGTTAGAACCAGGCTGGCCAAGCCGGTCATGCCATTAGTGAATTTCTCAGTAAACCCTTTTGTTTACTGGATTAGCCTTTATCATATTGACCTTGGCATAGTAAAGGTGACGCGGGTATAGTGTCTAAGACCTTCTCATGGTCTTGGGTGCTCTTAGTAATATATGGAAATCCTTTGTTCCCTTCACTTTCAATGTGGAAACCATTCAAACACATTTCTTTGGAACTCAACAAGCCCCTTTGAGCTGGGTGAATATGAAGCATCTGAGGATGCGTGCCCTTGGGAATATGGGCCTGCCCTTAGCCTTCACTAAATTTAGCTATACCCGCAATTTGGCTAATGAACCATGTCTTTAGATATTTCGTTTATTGAATTCTCATAACTCATAAATCAATCAATTCAAAGTCATAGAACATAGAAAATATCAAGACAAAACAAAACAAGTCAAGAAAACAAATCAAGAACACTTAGATGCCGAAAACAATTAAGCCTCTTTTAGGCAATCCGAAGTCTCATAGTCATCTATCTCATGGTCGAAATCTTCTTCACCATCGTGATGAACTAAATGAGCTTCTAGATTCTTTTCAAACTCTCTTGATAGAGATCAACGAGATGCTTAGGTGTCCTGCACGTCTTAATCCAATGGTTTCCCCATTCCTCATCAGTGGCAAACAAGTTTATTTGAGTGTTGTGGTTTGGGTATACCGCGGCCTCTACCTCGATTACGACCAAAGTCGGGTCGGCGGCCTTAACCATATGAATGGTTTCCTTGATCATATAAATTGTAATTACCACTTCTACCACGTCCATTCCATTTACCATGACTGTGGCCATGATACTTATCTCTTTGGACGTGGTTAGACTCTTTAGTCTCTTTAGGCTCTTTAGTCCAATGGGCTTCTGATAATGGGGTAGGACCAGGAGGTCTCATTTCACTAATGCTCAGCAAGTAGCAAAACAAGAGTTTAGACTTGCATATGAGGTAAAAACCTTTTTCACGATATTGTTGCTGAGGCAATATATTGTTTGTGTGAAAGGTCGAAAATGCTTTCTCTAGCAAGTCATTCTGAGTAACTTCCTCACCACGGAATCTCAGTATTGACACTATTTTAAATAGTGCTGAGTTATACTCATTCATGGATTTGAATTCCTGGAATCTGAGATTCTTTCGATCGAATCGGGCTTTTGGGGTAATAGCACCGTTCTTTGGTGGTTATATTGATTTTTTTTTCACCTCTGTCCTGAGGTCCAGAGGATTCTTAATAGTGAGGTACTGATTTTGAGACTCTCATTGAGGTGATGGCGTATGTTAGTAATCGCCTTATATCTTTCTCTTCTGGTGACATTTGTTTCCTTTCCACAATAGATTCACCAAGCCCTTTTTCCTTTAGGACAATCTCAGTGTCCAAAGTCCATTGTAAATAATTGTCACCAGAGGCATTAAGTGTCGTGTATTCATAATAGTTGATTTCTGACATCTACAATATATAGAGTTAAATGAGAACTCATGTAATCGGTAAGACCAAGTCATGCGGTATTTAAGACCGAGCTATGCTTGTCTTCAGCAAGTGTTTTCTAAAAAATCATGTTATATATATATGGATGAAATCAACCCTAGAAGATTGATCTAGTATGCAACAAAAAAAACAACCAAACAATCGGATCATACTAGATTAGGATATTAGGATTTCGCGGTTAAGTTTTAGGGTTTTAGCATCCGCGATTTATAGTACTAGGGTTTTTGCTAGGGTTTCGGTTTTATGTATGGAACTTTCTATTTATGGAAACTTTCTTTATATGAAACTTTCCATTTAGGGAAACTTTCTATTTCTCATCTAGAAAGAAATCCTAAACAAACGTGTACTTTAGGGTTTTGGAATATTTCCTTATGAAGGGGTTTCCTATTTTGGTAACTATCCATTTTGGGAAACTTGCTATTTTAGGGAACCTTTTATTTTGGGAAACTTGTTATTTTACGAAACTTTCTATTTCTAGAAACTTTCCTTATATGGAAGTTTCTATTTATGGGCCGGGAAACTTGATCTTAAACCGTGACTTAGGGTTTAGTAAACCGGTTTAACCTAGGATTTAGGGTTTCGGTTTACTTTCTGTTTAACCTAGGGTTTAGACCGAACATAAGTTCAGTTAGGTTTAGAATTAAACTACAACTTGCGGTTTTGCTTTCGCGATATAGGATCGCGATTAGAGTTTATATCAATCAATCCCTAAACCTCAATTCGATTCCATGCTTTAAAGAGCATTCAATCTCTCGAATTTTGGATTTAGGGTTTCACACAATCAAGCAAAAATTAATTTAGGATTTAGGGGATATCATCGCGATTTAGGGTTTAATCTTTAACAATAAACAAAATCAATTTTAAAATCTTAGATAATCAAAAGATCAAAATCGCGATTAGGGTTATAGATATTTAGGGATTTATGTTTACCTTTTAACCACTGATTGAATTCTGAATTGATTGGGACCGGGAGCTAAAGTCCTCGGTAACTCACGCTGCTGCAACGAACGGCAAACAGTAACCCGATGAACAGTACCACGATGAACAGTGTCGACGATGAACAGTGCCGATGATGAACAGTACCGCGATCGGATCTGATGATGTGTGGTTTTTAGCGATTTTTAGGGTTTGGGCTTTTTGAAGGTGGTTTTATTTCTCTAGAGCAAACTCGTGCTGATAACGTGTTATAAACTGTGTAATCTTATTAACACATAAGAGAGTATATATATGAGTTTACACGGAAATACATAGAAGGAGATAAAATCTAATTGGTCTTGGGCCGGTTATGGAGTCCATCCATATGATTTATAACAGAATGAAAAATATATCACATATCACATAGCAATATTGATGTTGTAGTTATAAGAAAAACTAAAATAAAGAAATAAAAAAAAGTACTTGATTGCAATGAATCTGTGGATAACCAAAAAAGGTTATAATAAATTAAAAGAAAATTATTTGACAAAATTAAAAGAAAAATAGAAAATTATAAGCATGATGAAATATGAGTCTTAGATAATGTAAAGTTGATAACATAAACTAAAATATTTTTTTTTTAAAAACTACAATTAAACTAAAAATATTGGGAAAAAGAAGAAATATATATTGATCTTACATACTGCTAACTGAATAAGGAAATTCAAAAAAATAAATGAAATTATTTTAAATCAGCATATCTTTCTAATTAGAAATAAAATTGAAAATATTAAAAAATATATATGACACATGTCGCAATCTAAAATTACTAGCATAATGATATATGATAAATCTTATATACTTAAAAATTTCAATAATTAAACTAAAATATAAATAATGATACATTATATATGTATATATTAGAACAGTAATTGTATCATTTTCCTTTTTGAGATTCTTAATTTACTGTATTATCTAAATTTTATATACACTTTTTTGAAAACGTAATTGTAATCCTTTTACTTTTATGATTTTTAATTAATTGTACAATTTTCTTTTATTTATATAATTTTCTTACACATATCAAAATCTAATCGATAGACTTGACCAAGTTGGCGATTGAAACCAAAGTGGTTTTGAATTAGACACGTTAAAAATACAAAGATGATAAATCGACTAAATCCCTTAGCCTTTCAAGCTAATGTTGTGGGATCGATTCATATATACTCGATTTCACTGACTTTATGATCAATCAATAAAAATTGATAAATTCAAAAAATTATAAGCACGATGATATATGAATCTTATATAATTTAAATATGAACATAGCAATTTAAATAAAAAATTTTGAAGTAGTATAATTAAATTCAAAATATCAAAAACAAAGAAGAAGTATATATGTAAACAATATAAAACGTTACTAATTAGAAACAATATTTCTAATAAACAATATAAAACGTTACTTAAAGTCTTCACATATTTCTAATTAGAAAATAAATTGATATAAATAATGTAAATTTGTAATTTAAATCTACAATCATAATTGATGACAAACAAAAAAACAAAGTTAAGTAAGTAAAAAATATTACAAAAAGGAAAAAAAATTGATCTCTCATATTTCTAATTGAAAAAATTAACTCAAATAAATAATATGAGGATTATTTTAATTAATTCATCACATATTTCTAATTAGAAAGGAAATTAAGATAAATAATATAAAATTTGAAATTAAATCATGACACATGATAAAAATTTTGACTGATAACGGTTCATGATACTATTAATTACTAACTTTGAGAAAAAAAAAATATATCATATTAGTTATATAATAATGTATGTTTCATTTTTAATAAATCTGCATGATTTTTTTCTTGTTTAATTAAAATATATATTTTAAAATATAAAACGTATAATTTCTTTATTATTATCTTTGGACATTTTTTAAATTTTCTTATAGAAATCTTAATTATTTACAATTATCTTTTACATTTTTAAAATTATTTTAATATATAATTACTTACAATTATTTTATTTTTTCTATTTGGAAAGGAAAATTTTGTTTTACACGTGTCAAAATCTAAGATCGATAGATTTGTCACGTGTCATGATCATATGAGTTATTAAATTTGAAAACCATACTTTATATAATAAGATACATACGTATATTTTCTTTAAGGGTGTCAAAATGGTTAACCTAACTCAGCTCAACTCATTACCCAATGAATTTACAGCTAAATGAGTTGAGTCAACCCATGAACTCATTTAATTTGATGGGTTGACCCATTAACCTACTAATGTAATAAATAAATTAATAATTAAAATATAATAATAATAATCATCAACATCACTATTATTTGGTGGAAAAATCACGGATTTACGTTTTTGGCGGGAAAATTACACATTTTTTTTTTTGGCGGGAAAATCATGGATTTACGTTTTTGGTGGGAAAATTTTACATTCTCATTTTTTGGATTTATGTTTTTGGCGGGAAAATTTTACATTCTCATTTTTTGGTTAAAAATTATAAAAAAATTTAGCGGGAAAATCACGGATTTACGTTTTTGGCGGGAAAATTACGGATTTACGTTTTTGGCTGAAAAATTACGGATTTACGTTTTTTGCGGGAAAATTTTATATTCTCATTTTTGGTTAAAAATTATAAAAAAATTTAGCGGGAAAATCACGGATTTACATTTTTGGCGGGAAAATCACGGATTTACGTTTTTGGGGGGAAAATTACAAATTTTTGGTTTTGGTTAAAGGCGGGAAAATTAAGGACTATATTCAATCGATTTAGAAGTTTTGGTTAGACTCAATTGAAATCGGTTTAGAGATTTGAATTGGTTTGATTCAATTTAACAAAAATTGATGGGTTAAATGGGTAAACCATTGAAACCATTGACCCATTACAACCCAACTCATTTAATCCATCAACCCATTTGACTCAATAACTCATTTGATTCATCAAATCATTTGAGTCAAAATTTTCAATTCATTAGGGTTCATGGGTTGAGTTGAGTTGGGTTGACCCATGAATCTTGACCCATTTTGACACCCCTAATTTTCTTATATTTTGTTTTTCTAAATAAAATAAAAAGAAATTTTTGTTTTACACGTGTTAAAATCTGAGATCGATAAATTTGTCATGTGTGCGTATAATTTCCTTAATTAAATAAAAAGAAATTTTTGTTTTACACCTGTCAAAATCTGAGATCGATAGATTTGACATGTGGCACGATCCTATAAGTTACTAACTTTGAAAACCAAGCTTTATATAATAAGATATATACGTATGGTTTCCTTATTAATCTTTTTAAAATAATAACTAAAAATAAATTTTTGTTTTACACATGTTAAAATCTGATATCGATAAATTTGACATTTGCGTATAGTTTTCTTATCTTTTTTTAATAAAAAAAAGGAAAAATGGTTAACACTTGTCAAAATCTGAAATCAATAAATTTGACACATGCCACGATCCTATGATTTATTAACTTTGAAAATCATATTTTACTAGAATTTAACCCGCGTTATACCGCGGGGCTATATTTAAAAAAAATGTAATGTTATTTTTTTTAAGATTAACTGAATATATATCATATTAATTTGTATTTTTAAATGTAGATATCTATCTATCAATTTTTGAAGTATCGATATGAAAACATATTTTTTTTTTAAGTAACGATGTATGATGGATTTTAAAATTTTGAATATTTTACTCTGCAGTATACCGTGGGTCAGTGTTTTTATAACTAAAAATTTTAAATTTAAGTTGGATTTGTTTTGTTAATATTGTTTCTTTTGTTTTGTGTTTAAGATTGTATAATTGTATTTTGATTGTTAATTTTAGAATTTCATCCGTGATATACCGTTTTTTATTAATATCGACCCAAACCCGTCATCCCATATAAACCCGTCTATATTATATCGTTAGCTAAATTATTAGTGTTATAAAATCCAAGAAAATAAACTATTATTGTTATAAAATCTAATAATTTTAGGATCTCACCCGTGGTATACCGTTCTTTGAACGATTTTAAATTTATACTACTAATATATATTTTAAATTTATCATATAAATTATATGATTTCAAGTTTTTGTGTTTTTTTTTATTTAAATAAAGCAATGGCTTAAATGATGATAGATATAGTTTTTTTCCTTTATGTGTATATAATTTTGATATGTGAATATTTTGATTATTATAAATTAGTATTTTTATTGCTATGCAAAATGTTAATATAAATATTTGATATAAATGTTTTTTGAAGATATATGGAAAGATTGTGTATAGATTTTTAGAAACAAATTAGGCAAGATAGTGTTTGGGTAATATCTTTTATTTAAATTTTTGTAAAAAGAATAATAAATGCCAATGACATGGACTCGTAAATACTTAGCAACTCTAGGATTTATTTGCTAAGTGTACTCTAAAAATGTATATATCTTATATATTAAAGGAGAAGTCGAAAGTGCTCACATTCGCTCTCAGAAATTGAAAATACGTTGTTGCCCCCCTTTAATGAAAGAGAGACTCACAAAAATGCCCCTTCTTCAATACCCTTTTTCAAAAATGCCCCCTTTGGCTGTCTATTTTTAAAAATACCCCTTTTTATGTACAAAATGACTAAATTACCCTTCTTTTAATAAAATATATCACAAATATATAAGGAAATATAACAAAATTAGGTCCACAAAATACAAAATATTTTTTGGCGGGAAAAGTGATCCCGCAATTTTTCCCGCCAAAACACTTGTAAAAACTTGTAAAACCTTTAAAATACCTTGTAAAATTTTCCCGTAAAAAATTTTCCCACCAAAAATTTTTTTTTGCGGGAAAATTTATTCCGCAATTTTTTTGGCGTTAAATTTTTGGCGGGAAAAATTTACAAAGTATTTTAAAGGTTTTTTACAGGGTATTTATAAGGTTTTACAATGTATTTTAAAAGGTTTTACAACGTATTTATAAGGTATTTATAAGATATTATAAGATTTTACAAGCTATTTTATAAGGTTTTACAAGTTATAAGGTTTTACAAGTTTTTTATAAGGTTTTACAAATTATAAATACCTTATAAAACATTATAAGTACCTTGTAAATCCTTTTAAAATACATTGTAAAACCTTACAAAACACTTGTAAATACTCGGTAAAACCTTTAAAATACCTTGTAAATTTTTCCCGCCAAAAAAATTTCGCCAAAAAAATTGCGGAATAACTTTTCCCGCAAAAAAAAATTTTTTGCGGGAAAAATTTTTACGGGAAAATTTTACAAGGTATTTTGGCGGGAAAATTGCGGGATCACTTTTCCCGCCAAAAAATATTTTGTATTTTGTGGACCTAATTTTGTTTCAAATAAGGGTAAAATGGTCATTAAAAATTAAAAGAGGGCAAACTTAAAAATGGACTCTCAAATGGGGCATTTTTGAAAAGGGGTATTGAAAAAGGGGCATTTTTAACAATTTCTCTTAATGAAATTGCCTAATTTAATTTTTTTAAATGTTTTTTTCCGTTTTTAATCTAATTATATTAAATGATTTTCGTTTAAATAAAAGGCCACATTGTGTAATCCGTTTAACCAATATGGGCCGAACAAAATATACAACTACACCGACTATATGTTAAATCGTAAACCCTAGAAACACATATTTAACCTCCTATAAATACATTAACTTCCTATCGTCACAGCCGGAGACACCGCCACCGCCGAGTCTCAACTCAAGCAAACCCTAAGCCATAAAGTTTCAAGAGAGAAACTGAATCTGATATCCATTGTGCATCCAAGCCGCCGTCGTTGAGATCATCACCACCACAGCCACGTTGGAGATCACTGAAATTTGTGAGCCTTCTTATGTTATCGCCAACGTGATCACGTTGGCACCGTAGCAAGTAAAGAAGAAAAGAAAGAGCATATTGGAGAAGACAAACAGAAAGAGGAAGAAGAAGAAGAAGAAGAAGAAGACATTGAGACAAGGAGAAGAAGGAAGCGTGAAAAGAATCAAAAGAGAAAGAAAAGGATATATTGATCAGAGAAGGCTTATAGGAAAAGAAGAAGGAACCATGTAGGTAGAATCAAAACTGATATTATTTCGATTCATGTTTTCTATCTTTGTTGTTTGTTTTTTAACAAGTTGTTTCGTACTGTTGCGTTCCTAAACTGTATGAGTCTCTTATCTCTATATATCTCACACATATAACATGTGAGTCGAATTCTTTTTTTTTTTTTTAACCTCAGGAGGAGTACCATCTAGCGATTATAACTACACCAATAGCTCTTATCAAGTCTCCCTTTTCTCTCTTCATCTTCAAATCACGGTTCCATTATCCATGTTCAAGTGAGTTAATTATAATAAGTTGTAGAGGAAGGAAGCAATGGAAAAGGTATAAAATAAAATAAAAACCTTCTTTGATTTTCTCTTATATATGTTAACTGCTTCTGTTTTCTAAGGTTTTTTGTCTCACCTATTCGGTTTTCGGAAAAACTGTCTCTTTTGTTTTGGTCAAGGATCTTTGGGATTTCTCAAAAAGGTATTAATAATTAAGAAGCAAAGGTACGTATATTAGGTAAGAAATTCGAAGATTTTATGACGTATAGGATAACCAATGGGTTTTTATTTGAAGAATTAAAGTTTTAGAAATAATTTAGAGGATGTGAAATCCGTTGACCAGGTTATTTTGAAGCTGTTCACTTTGATGTCAAGTTCGTATGCTGGTGTTCCTCCGGTGCTGGAAGACACCATGGATCAGCCTGGATATGAATCTCCACGATCTTCTTTTGGTGGGATTTGTGTTGTCGTCTATTTGTTATATTTTAGATCTGGTATTATCTAATATTAAATTTTATTGTTTTGAAGGATATGTCCACTTCGTTATTTCGTTGATCATCGCCATGTTCCAGCAAACATGTCATCGGGTGAATACGAAAGAGTAGGTTGGATGTGTGTAAACCCTAAGTTTTTATGAAACGGTTGGATAGGTAATTAATATTTTCATTATGGATTAGATGAGGGTCCAATGTTTCCCTCTTTAAAAGTTTGTAAACGTGTTATTTTTCTCCTTTTAGTCAAGCATACATCATTTCATGAATAAATTCTCCAAAAATATTAGGATTTGTTTCATTTGGGTATCAAAGGTTTCTTTTGTGATTCTTATTTGGAGGAAGCACTCGAATCCCAAAAGTTCAGTAGATGTTAAAGGATTTCTTCGATGGCAAGGAACCCAACAAAGGAACTAACCCTGATGAGGTTTTGGCCTATACAACCGCCGTCCAAGGTGGAGTATTAAGTGGTGAAGGTGGAGAAGAAACGCAAAGTAAGTGACTCTTTTTAACTCTCTTTATGACAATAGTTTAGACCATCTATAGTGTTTTCATGTTAGTCATTGTATTTGAGTTGCAGAAAACCTAAATTTATTGAAAACAGATATTTTGCTACTTGATGTTGCGCCTTTGCACCTCGGTATTGACACTGTCGGAGGCGTGATGACAAACATTATTCCTCGGATCCCAACGAAGAAGTCTCAGGTGTTCACTACTTAGCAAGATCAGCAAACTACTGTGACTATCAACGTCTATGAAGAGATAAGCATGACGAAAGATAACCCCGAGCTCGGAAATTTCCAGCTCACCGGCCTTCTTCCTGCACCTAGGTAAACTCTCTAATTCGATATTGGCTACTAAACCATTTCGGTTCTTGGTTTTTTAAAGACGCAAGGAACAGTTTTTCATGGGGGCGCCACAGATGGAGGTGACTTTCGAAGTGGACGCAAATGGGATTCTGCAAGTGAACTGAACACCGAAGACAAAGTTCCAAAGATGTCACAGTCAATTACAATAACGAACGATAAAGGTCGTTTGACAGGAGAAGAGATTGATGAAATGATTATATTAATTAGCTAGCTACGTATGAACTAGACACCGTTTTTTTTTTGATAAAATGTGAATTTATATTACCGAAAGGAACATTGTTATATACAAAGGCTCTAGTAGCAAAGAGCTACTATGACCAAAAAAAAAGGAAAAAGCCATAGAAACTAAAACAACTAAGCAAAAGGAATACTTAGAGGAAACTAGGAATGAGCAAACCATTGGGATAGAAGTCGACCACAACCTTTGCGATACCGACGAGCGAGAAGTGTGTCCCTTATACTTCTATCAATTTGGGAAAAGACAGAAGCGGAGGAGGCTGGGATGTTATATATCATGAACTCTGATATTTCTTTCTTTCCAAATGAAGAAGATAGTCGCGTGAACAACTAACCTCTTAAGAGTAGTAGCGTGAACTAGACACCGTTATACACATACGAAGACTTATTTGGAGAAGACATTTTCGCTAATACGTGTACGAATATGAACTTTGGCTGGTATTCGAGTAAGACATGTTGTGCATTTTTTTACTTTTGTTTTGTTATGAGTTGTGCGATATTTTAATAAATAGTTTATTGTCCATTATTAAACGGAGTCCATAATAATTTTTGTGATACATTTTGTTTTGATCTTTAGTTTATAAATAAATATGTATATATATATATATATATATATATATATTATATATAATGTTATTATTGGTCATATTAATTACTAACGATAGTAGAATAAATAGTTTATTGAGGAAGTAAACCAAATTTATTTTGATAGTATATCGTAATGACTTAACCTTCCTTTATTATAAGTTTCAACTTTTTTTGTGTATTTTATAATTGTCTTTTGTAGAGATAATAAGAAATCCATTGGCATATTATCTCTCGCATTATTGTACAGTATTTTAAATTTTAAAATTATTTAATTAACAAATGTATGTTTCTTTTGTTAACAAAAAATAGAAATTTAATTTGTGTGTAATAGAAATACATATGGGTTGCCTACCAAAAAAAAAAAGAAATACAGATGGGTTAAAAACTATTTTGCTCATCGTAAAATTATTATTAAGTAGTAAAACAATTAAACCATTTTAAGTTCTATTAATTTTTATAAGGATTATGGTAGTGCCAAATATAAATGTTAATCTTATTAAAAATTAGAATCATTTAATAAAAATGTCATTGATAATCATTATCTAAAGATTGACTCTTTTTATTTCCGTAGATTTGTGTTCACTGATATGAAAAAAAAAACAGATGAACAAAGGGGGTTAACATTCAATGTAAGTTACTTGAGAGGGTTAAAACTTTATGTTACGATGGTAAACATAGAGCATAATACTTTAGCTATAACTTTGATGGGTGTGAAAGTTGTATTAGTGCTTCTATCAAGCGTCGTTTTAATAACTTTCATGAGTGTTTTTTTGTGTTAAATGAAATACAAAAATTTTTAAATACTTCAAAGGAGGATCAAAGTCAAAGTTATCACGATATTTATGTGCATTGTTTCATTGAATGAGATGGTAGAATTAGTCTTAGATCTTAAAGATTTTGTCTTTAAGAATGCACGTATATCATTTGTAGTTTTATATGGGATCATTTCGTAGAATATATTTATCTAAATATTATAGAAGAATGTTGGAAACTTTTAATTTATCTCGATGATTCCATTCGGCCGCACCTTGAGAAGAGTTGAGAAGAAAGGTTTTGTAAAGAATCAGAGAGTTGAAAAAGAAAGAGACAGAGATATGGATAGAAATGGAAAGAGAAACGATATTCAATGTCATGAATGTCAAGGATATGTACATGTCAAAGCTTAGTGCCCCTCCCTGAAGAGAAAAGAATATATGCTCTGAGTGCAAAGGCATCATACACTCGAAATTTGACTGTGTGGGTTCTAGATCCAAGAAGGAAAGGTCCTACATTGTTGAAAGTGGAAGTAACTCTGAAGATGATGACTCGAAGATGAAGCGAAGGGTTTTGTATCTTTTGTGGGAATCATAGACGACGAAGATGAAAGCTCTAACAGTGAAGCAGAAAAATAAGTTGAAATGGAGCCAGCTCAACTGATGATGAATCAGACACTGTGAAGGATGTGGACATCGATGGACAGTTTAGAATATTGTATGACAACTAGTTCTTAATGAGTAAGGAGAAGGTCTCATGGATGGAAGAAAAAATAACACTTCAAGGTTAGAAGGAGAAGCTCAAAGGAGGCCTAGCTCTGGAAATTAAGAAGAACAGTGAGCTGACTCAAAAGTGTGGTTTAGAGGGGAAAAACAAACAGAGCTCTCACACAAGACTTGAGTGATACTCGGAAGAAGATACACATACTGAATAGTGTGACAAAGGATCTGGATAACATCTTAGTGTAACACCCCGATTTCATGAATATGGTGGTGCATGCAGAAAGGCTTAAAAGAATTGATTTGGCCACCTATGTCACAAAAGTGCACTTATCTTTTCGGTCAACTATCCTGAGAGAACTCCACAGTTAAGCATGCTTGAGCTGGAGCAATTTTAGGATGGGTGACCTTCCGGGAAGTGATTGTCGGAACTATGTGAGTGAAGACAAAACACAGGGAAAGATCATGTGGTGATTTGTAGAGTCGGTAAACAAGTCTTTAAAGCCTCCCGAACGTAGCAAATGGGCCGTCAGAAGATAGTGGGCCCACATGCTGAGAGAACGTGGGTCCTGTTGGTGTCGGATCCCGCACCAGATGTTCGGGACCAACCAAAGATTGCCACGTAGTCAGGGTAACGGCCCATAAAGGATAAAGCCCATTAGGCCTGCAAGTCAAAAGAACAGTCGAAGTGGTTATCACCATAAGGAGAATCCGAAGTGACTGCACCTCGACACCAGTCCGGAGACAAAGTCATGGTCAAATCGGTCTAAGGACATTTGGGCCAAAAGGCGAGGCCCATGAAGATCAGGATCAATTCAAATTTGAACGTTAAGCATTAAAATCAAAGACCAAAACGGTTACATTTAAGAGAGAATAATTGTACTTAATTAGCCCATTAAATGTCATTCTTCTATGTATAAATATAAAGGTCAATGGCCATGTAAAGGGGATCTTTCTCTCGAAGAAGAAATACTACAGCAATTCTTGTAACAATTCATAAGCTTTCTATACATTTATTTTTGTCCCTCAAGAGTAATCTTTCCTACTTAATAAAAATACTTGAGTGTGCAAATCCGACATCCACATTTTGGCGCCGCCTGTGGGGACAGAGGATTCTTGAGTGGTCAGATTTTTCCTTACTACATTTCCGAGATAAGCAGCAATGTCCGGAGGAGACGCCGTTGAGTCATCATTGGCCGAGACCCTCAAAGCTATGCAGCAAACCATGTCGGACATATCACAAAAGTTCTCGGATGTGGAAAAGGCCGTCGACACATTACAAACATCCCAGGTATCTCTTAGTCAAAACGTCAGTACTATACAAACTCGTGTTCGTTCTTTAAGTGCAGGAAACCCTGTGGGTATCCGAAGAAGGATACTCAACTCGCCAAGTTCCGCTGCGCGAAATGAAACCAGCGGACAAACAACTCCTGGTGCTACTAATAATGTAGTTCAGCCATTGGAGGAAGAGACACAGCTTGAAGATGAAGTTCAACTTGCAGATCAATACGAGCAGGAAAACCTCGACCAGTTTGAGACTATGAGGAAGGTTAGCCAAGAACTAAACGAAATGAAGTCAAAGTTCCATCAGGCTACAAGTTCGGAGCCGGATATCAATCGAGTCATTGAAGAAGCTAGGCGAACACCTTTCATTCTGCGAATCGCAAGTTTAAGAATCAAAGATTCTCGGAAGCTCAAGTTGGACCCTTACAGCGGATTAGAGGATCCGAAGAGCTATCTCGCAGCTTTCCTGATAGCTGCCGGAAGAGTCGAATTGGATGAAGTCGATGAGTATGCAGGGTACTGTAAGCTCTTTTCAGAAAATCTATGTGGCCAAGCTCTAATGTGGTTCACCCAATTAGAGCCGGCTTCGATCAGCAATTTCGACGAACTATCAGCTGTGTTTTTAAAACAATATTCCATCCTTATGGACAAAAGTGTTTCGGATGCCGATCTTTGGAACCTATCACAAGGATCAAATGAGTCACTTCGAGTTTTTATCACCAAGTTCGAAGGAGTGCTGTCAAAGCTCCCAAGAATCTCACAACAATCAGCTTTATCTGCCATACGGAAAGGATTGCGACATGATTCAAGGTTTAAAGAAGATTTAATACTTCATAAACCAGACACAATTCAGGATGCACTCTTCCGCGCAAACAACTGGATGGAAGTTGAGGACGAAAAAGAAAATTTTGCCAAAAGAAATAAGCAAGAAAAGCCGGCAATCATCATCCCTACCAAGAAGTTCGAGCCTAGGGAGAACAAAGGACCAAGAAAATTTGGATCGCAACCCTTTAACAGTACCGTCGGAAAGCAATTCCAAGGAAAAGGAAGGTCAAACACTTGGGTCCGTGATGAAAGTTTATATTGCGATATTCATAACGTAACCGGACATTTAACCAAGGATTGTAGTGTCCTTAAGAGGCATCTCGCGGAGCTTTGGGCCAGTGGAGATCTTTCCAAATTCGATATAAAAGATTTCGTAAAGGAATACCACAAATCAAAGGATAACTCCAAAGATCAAAATTCTAAAAGACCAAAGTTATCCAACGAGGAAGAGCCAAGGAGTTCGAAGGGTAAGATCAACGTGATTCTAGGAGGTTCTAAATTTTGCCAAGATTCGATAAGTTCCATCAAGAAACATAGGCGAAATGTTTTACTCAAAGCAAGTTTGAGTGAAGAAGTCGATTTTCAAGGTGCATCAATATCATTTGACGAAGAAGAAACGCGGCACCTCGAGAGACCTCATGATGATGCATTAGTCATTACCCTGGACGTTGCCAACTTCGAAGTATCAAGGATTCTTATTGATACCACTACAAGAAAATGGGATATTGATAGCGAAATAATATAGCGTTTTATGCGTTTTTGCTATAGTTGATGTACCTCTTGATTTTAGATAGCGTTTGCACTTTTACAAACGCTATGTTTGGTTGGTGAGATCCAAATTTTAGAAACGCTTTTTAGAAATGTAAAATACATAGCATTGATACATTTTGAAACGCTATGTATTGTTAACGCGGATAAAATTATTTATTTGCTCGCTAAGTACTTAGAGCATGTTTATTGGTAGTATCTTAGAAATAACTCTTAGCAATATTTAAGTAATATATTTGTAAAAGTGATTGTTAAGAGATAATATTTTTGAGTTAAGATTTTTGTGTGATTAATGGTAGACTCTTAACATGTGGTTCTTAAAAACAAAAAAATTAATATAAAAATAAAATTTATAATTATAGAAAATTTAATAATTGTTGCAAATTAAAAAAATTAAAACATACATGAGATACAATTTATAACATAAATAATATAAAGCACAAATGTTTTAAACTTAATTTCTGGAATATTTTGTCCATATATGCTCGACCAAATCATTCTTCAATTGTTGATGCATACCTCGATCACGAACTCGAGCTCTATTGGTCATCATTCCGAAGAAATTTGAAGGCATATCTGTAGAATATGTGAAATCCACCCGTGAACTTCCTGCAGATTCCGCTTGTTCGAATTCGGTAGTATCAAACTGAGTATACCCATCTCGTTTGTCTTCTACTATCATATTGTGAAGTATTATACATGCTCGCATAATATTTCCTATTTTTATTTTATCCCAAAGAAGAGCCGGATTTTTAACAATGGCAAATCGAGCTTGTAAAACTCCAAAAGCACGCTCGACATCTCTACGGCAAGCTTCTTGATGGGTTGCAAATAAAAATGTTTTATCAGTTTGTGGAAGTGAAATAGATTGGATAAAGGTAGCCCATTTAGGATAAATGTCATCCGTGAGATAGTAACCCAAATTATACTCGTTTACGTTGACTGTATAATTCACTGCTGGTGTTCGCCCTTTTAAGATGTCATAAAAAACCGGAGAGCGATTTAGAATATTGATATCATTTAAAGTACCTGGAAGTCCAAAACTAAGGAACGTTTCTTAGCTAAGGAACGTTTCTTAAGATTAAAGCACATTTTAGATTAAATTATATTGAATTTAATGTTAACAAAAGCCTAAGATTTTTCTAAGAGTCTCCTTTTAATCATGCTCTTAGTGAAAAAAGAACCGGCTAATAAATTTTCATTTTCCCTCTATCTCGTTTACTCTCCCTCTCATTCCATTGTTTCACTTCCTCTTCTCCACCAAACAAAACCCTAGTTACGCCGTCTTCACTAATCACAGAAAAAAACCATGTCGTTGCTCTCTCTCTTTTACTCTCTGTTTCGAAATCGAACCCTAGCGCCACCGTCGAAGCAAGCGACACATGGACTCACTCGTCTTAGCTTAAAAGGACACTGTAGACGCCAGCACCCCTCATGTTCCTCTGATTCTTCCTCTTCTTACTTTGATTCGTCCAGATTTGTGGGTTTCAATCAATCGATCCATTCATTTGTTTTATTGAATCGATTTAGCATCTCTTTTGTTGTTCAAATGATGTATGTGTTACAGATCTGTTGTTGTGAATTAGTTCGCCTAATGTTTCGATTGATTTTGGTGAACCCTAGGTATGTATCCAAGCTATGGAGGAAGACGCAGTCTGATGTCATGAGATTCTACAGAGGGTGAGGTGCAGACCTCTCGTAAGCTCGCTAACTCGTTCACTTTCCATTTTCGATTTGTTTCAATAGCTCGATAAGAGTTGGTTTATTTTTAATTCGTACGATACTGTTGGAGAAATGGAGATAGATTGAAGCATTAAAACCATTGATTGAATTTGGTATATTCAAATGCTAGACAAATTAGTGACAATGTTTGATTGAAATCATTGATAAGATCATGTAATCCTTTGCAGGAAGATGACATGATTAAAATAAAAGAGGGATGGTCCCGAGAAAGTCACACCAATGCTAACGTATTCTTGGATGGTTCTATATACCAAGTTCCACAGCTTTGGACTGTTTTTACAGCTACAGTTGTAAGTTTCTTCCTCTTTCTCTTAAATAGTAAATGAAAGTTCTCTTCATTAGTTTCTCGTATATGCTCTTTCTCATTTTCTATATTTATAATATCTAGGAGGTTGTCTTTGTGCTGCATCAAAATAGGAGGTCATTAGACAATTTAAGGTTCTATTTTCTTCAAAAACATCGATGGTTCTATTCCCATTTTCAGGGAGAAGACTTGGAACCAGTGAGTTTCAAGGATCTCCAAAATCTGGAGCAGCAGCTTGAGCTGCATGCTCTCAAACACTTTCGTATATGTAAATATGCTCACACACGATCTCTATGCCTAACTCTCTCTGACTTTTTGTGGCTATATATATATATAGTCAAATATTGTATAGAGATTGTCTCATATATATATATAATAAGCTTTAGCCTTTTGGTATGCAGAATCAACTCATGTATGAAAGGTAGCAAAGTTAAAATCATTGTATCTCTCAAGTCGTGTGTATGAGTGACTTATATGTTAGAGATATACATCCTTTCATAAATACATAACATAGGTTATATATAGTTCACGTTATTATATTAGTGTTTAATTACTAGATGTATGTGTATATTATATATCTATATATCTATATATATAGAAAGAGCTTGTAGAGAGAAATTAACAATGGTGTCATTTTTATGGATATGACAGGAGAAGGAGATACATGAAGAAAACAGGACCGTGTGAGACGTGGTGGACGCAAGAGGCGCCTAAGGACATTTCTCTTGGAAAAAGAGGAAGCTAATAATGTTGATGATACATTGATATTGCAGAAGAAGTTTCAAAGATTGGAGAGCAAATTCAGAAATTAAAATCATTGCTGATGCTTTGTGTAGTATAATAGCTTGGCCAAATGGCAAACTCGTTTATATTTGAACTTGTGTTTGTGTTCAGTACGTATGACTGTACTTTGTTATTGGATTGAAACATGTATTTTGGTTATTATGAAACATCTTCAGGTTTATGAATTTTTTTTTGCTTATGCGAAATTATTGGGGGATAAATCCAAAAATAGAATAATTCATTACACAGGTCCACATTAACAACAATAGATAACATCTCAATTTATAGCAAACCAAAAAAATGCTACAATATAAGTATCAATTATGACGTAAAATGAAATAAATTATAACATAATTACAATGCTATTGTAAACTATACAATTGCATATATTAAAACGCTATATTAAAAAGAACTATAATAGCATAACTGAAAACCGCTATGATAGGTCCTTTACCTATTGTCGCGATCGATGATATAGCGTTTCTAAATACGCTACTCTAGCGATAAATAGCGTTTTCTGGACGTTATCTAATCTTTTTAAGTACTTTGGAAAGGATGGGAATTAGTCGGGCAGACATAATAGGGCCTCCATCTACGTTAGTAGCATTCACAAGTGAATCAGCCATGTCCCTCGGAACCATCAAGCTTCCAGTTCTTGCCAAACGGGTGTCAAAGATCGTGGATTTTGTTGTCTTCGATAAGCCCGCGGCTTACAACATCATCCTCGGAACTCCCTGGATTTATCAAATGAAAGCAGTCCCCTCTACATATCATCAATGTATCAAATTTCCAACATCAAGTGGAGTGGAAACAATTCGGGGAGATCAAGAAGCTTCACGGACGTGTTATCTAGCTAGCCACCGTATGAAGATTCAATAGCAATTAACGAAGCCCGCAAAAGAGGGACTAAGATCAAAATTTCCTAGCGGACAGAAAAAAGATGATGTAGTAATCGAAGTAGTGATGGAAGAAGACAAACCGGACCGGAAAATTCGAATTGGGGCAACTTTGACTGGCCAAATAAAAGAAGCTTTGATCGAACTCTTAAGAAAAAACAAAACATCGTTTGCGTGGTCAGCGGCGGACATGCCTGGCATAGATCCAAGTATAATTTGTCATGAACTAAACGTGGATCCGAGCTTCAAGCCGGTGAAACAAAAAAGAAGAAAGCTCGGAGTAGAACGAGCAAAAATAGTAAATGACGAAGTGGATAAACTTTTGAAGATAGGGTCCATAAGAGAAGTGCAATACCCGGAATGGGTAGCAAACACTGTCGTTGTCAAAAAGAAGAATGGAAAAGATAGGGTTTGCATCGACTTCACAGACCTCAATAAAGCATGTCCCAAAGAGAGTTTCCCGCTCCCACATATAGATCGACTTGTAGAGTCAACCGCTGGGAACGAGCTGTTAACATTCATGGACGCCTTCTCGAGTTATAATCAAATAATGATGAACCCCGAAGACCAAGAAAAAACATCATTTATCACTGATAGAGGTATCTATTGTTACAAGGTAATGCCTTTTGGTTTGAAAAATGCAGGAGCAACTTATCAACGGTTGGTTAATAAAATGTTCCACAATCATCTCGGGAAGACAATGGAAGTCTACATAGATGATATGTTGGTTAAATCGTTAAGAAAAGAAGATCACGTTAAGCATTTAGAGGAGTGTTTTGATATTCTCAATAAATATCAAATGAAGCTGAACCCGGCAAAGTGCACATTCGGAGTCCCATCCGGAGAATTTCTTGGCTATATTGTGACGGAAAGAGGGATTGAGGCCAATCCAAATCAAATTAACGCCTTTCTAAACATGCCATCTCCAAGAAACTTCAAGGAAGTACAACGGTTGACTGGGCGGATTGCGGCTTTGAATCGTTTTATCTCGAGATCAACAGATAAGTCATTGCCTTTCTATCAAATTCTAAAAGGAAACAAAGGATTCCTCTGGGATGAGAAATGTGAAGAAGCTTTTGGGCAGCTTAAGGCATACTTAACCACTCCACCTATATTGTCCAAACCAGAAGTGGATGAAAAACTTTATTTGTACGTATCGGTTTCAAACCATGCGGTTAGTAGAGTCTTGGTTCGGGAAGACCGCGGGGAACAGAAGCCGATTTACTACGTAAGTAAGTCAATGACGGATCCGGAAACCAGATATACAATGATGGAAAAACTCGCACTCGCGGTGGTGACCTCGGCTCGAAAGCTGCGCCCATATTTTCAATCCCATTCGGTTGATGTATTAACCAACCATCCTCTCCGAACAATACTTCATAGTCCAAGTCAGTCCGGATGTTTGGCGAAATGGGCGGTGGAATTGAGCGAGTACGACATAGAATTCAAAAGCCGGATCAGTATGAAAGCTCAGGTTTTAGCAGATTTCCTAACCGAGCTACCAATACCTGGAACGATAGAGCAATCGGAGAACCAAACTTGGAAATTACATGTAGATGGGTCCTCATCAAAGCAAGGATCCGGAGTAGGAATCAAGTTGGAATCTCCAACATCGGAAATTCTAGAACAATCATTCCGATTATTATTTAATGCTTCCAACAATGAGGCAGAATACGAAGCCCTAATTGCCGGACTTCGATTGGCACAAGGAGTTGGAGCTAAGGAAATAGTCGCTTATTGCGATTCGCAATTAGTGGTTAACCATTTTAATAGAGACTACGAGACCAAGGACTCAAGAATGGAAGCGTACCTTGAAGTGGTGAAGGATCTATATAAAAATTTCTCGAAATTCGAATTAATTCGCATACCTCGGGGGGAGAATACAACTGCGGACGCACTTGCCGCATTGGCGCCAACATCAGATCCTGAGTTAAAAAGAGTTATTCCAGTGGAATGCAGTTCGGAGCGAAGCATTCAAGACAACAAAGAAACCCTCGTCGTTACAAGGTCTCGAGCAGCGGCACGTGACCGTGGCGAACCAGAGATCGAACCGCCACCCAACAAACGGAGGAAGTCAAAGGGATCAAACACATCTAACAAGGAACCCGTTGTCTTAGCAGGAGATGCGATTCCAGAAACAATATTAGAGACCGAGCCATTAATCGAGGAGGATATTCTAGAACCAAACGAGCATCCCGAACCAGAACCACGAGTATTTAACAAGGTCGACCAAATTCCAGCTAAAGACTGGGGGGCTGACTGGAGGGAGCCAATAAAGCGCTACATCATGACAGGCGAGCTCCCAAAGAATAAGTGGCAGGCCAGAAAAATGAAAATCGTTAGCGCGAAATTTTGTCTATCAAAGGATGCATTATATAGACGAGGTGTCAGTGACCCTTACCTATTATGCATTTTTGGGCCCGAAGTCGAAAGCGTCATGAGCGAAGTACATGAAGGATTATGTGGGAGTCATTCATCAGGAAGAGCTATGGCTTTTAAAGTTAAAAGAACGGGATACTATTGGCCCACTATGATCACGGATTGTGTTAAATTTGCCCAAAGATGTAAGCGTTGCCAACTCCATGCACCATTGATCCATCAACCTTCGGAGTTATTCTCTTCCATCTCCGCCCCGTACCCGTTTATGAGGTGGTCAATGGACATCATTGGACCATTACACAGATCAACTCGAGGTGTACAATACCTTTTGGTCTTGACGGACTACTTTTCGAAATGGATTGAAGCTGAGGCATATGTTGGCATCAAGGATTAGGCGGTGAAGACTTTCATTTGGAAGAATATTATATGTCGACATGGAGTTCCGTACGAAATAGTCACTGATAACGGGCCGCAATTCATTTCACAAGAATTTGATGCTTTTTGTGCGGACTGGGGAATCAAAGTCAGTTATTCTACTCCACGATATCCGCAAGGAAACGGTCAAGCTGAAGCCGCGAACAAGACGATATTGAGCAATCTCAAGAAACGCTTAAATCATCTAAAAGGAGGATGGTATGAAGAACTCCAACCCGTCCTATGAGCCTATCGTACAACCCCTAGGCGACCTACCGGAGAAACTCCATTCTCTTTGGTTTATGGCATGGAGGCAGTAGTACCAGCTGAACTCAACGTGCCCGGACTTCGCCGAACAGAAGCACCATTAAATGAGGAAGAAAATTCAGCAATGCTTAATGATTCACTAGATACCATAAATGAAAGGCGTGATCAAGCTTTGATTCGGATCCAGAATTACTAGCAGGCAGCAGCCCGATATTACAACTCTAAAGTCAAAAGTAGGCCGTTCTTCGTGGGAGATTATGTGTTAAGGCGCGTTTTTGACAATAAAAAAGAAGAAGGCGCCGGTAAACTCGGTATTAATTGGGAAGGACCTTACATTGTTACCGAAGTGGTTCGAAACGGTGTTTATAGGCTGAAAGACTTAGAAGACATGCCAGTCAAGCGACCTTGGAATGTGATCAACCTAAAGAAATTTTATGTTTAAAGCTACACGCATTTTATATGTACACGAACTACGGTGTGGCTTGATCCCGAAATGGGTACGTAGGCAGCTCAGAAACGAGTTCAGCTATTAATAAAAAATTTGTTTTATTTCTGTATTAAAGGGAAAGGTTCGACTTTGCGAACAAGTGAAGCAAATAAAGGTTCGGCTATGCGAACACACAAGAGATTGGAAATAGAGCGTTTATTTAAACAAAAAAGATGGAATGTCCCTCATCGTACACTTCGGGTTATGGAGATCTTGTTGACGAGCAGAACACTTCAACTCCTTGACCAGCAAGGTCGAGGATTGGCATCATGCAGTCCGGAATTCGAGCGAAGTCAGAGATTCCAAGCTCGATCCATTCTCCAGGGTGAGATTCGAGGACGTGAAGATCTTTTGATACCGTAGTAAGCCTGCGTTGCATCCGGTTAATCCTCTTCCGGAGTCTCCTCTTTTCCAACGTAAGCTTCCGATGTTGAAGCGCAAGTGCCTCTATGAATGCCATCGCTGTTCCTTGGTCTCTGATTGGGAGATCCCTGATCAAAGCACATGGAGCTCGGATCTGGGATCTGAAGAAGCCGCGAGGTAGAAGAAGCCGCCTATTTGGCCCATTTGGAGCATCTTCGTTTATCACCCCAATCCTGGAGAAGTCGGGCATAGATTCTGAACATCGAAGGTTGAACTCCATACCTGCTAAAATGAAAAAGAATGGTGAGGAGAAAAGAGAAGTTGAGACTATAATTTATAGGAATGTCATATTCCTAAGTAAGTTACGGATTCTATCCTAGGAATGGAGTGATTCGCGGAGAGATTTATGCCCATAAACCGATCCTACATTAAAAGATGCATCTCCGAGAATATTTGAAGAGTAAGGAAAATTGCAAATGTTTCCATAAATAAAAAGGGGCCGAGGCCCATTACGAGTTCAAAGTAAGTAAAGAAGTTAGAGAACATTTATGGAAGAGGCTCAGGAACAGGCTCCCTCATCGCCGGTTTAGTTTTCGAAGTGAACGCCTTGTTCTTGGCATCCACTTCGGGACGATTCCGAACGCGTTTCCGACTGGTACTGGCCTCCTCCTCATCTTCTTCCTCGCTATCAGATGGAACGGTATGGACCGGAGCATTCACAGGACCCGGAACTCCTTTAGCACGGAGATACATCTGAAGCATCTTCGGGATCTCAGCAACAGAATCGAAGTTCCGCCATTCCCATTGAAAGGGATCACTTTCCAGAGCCCTTATCTTCCTCTCCACCCGAGCGATGCGAGC
The DNA here is from genome assembly GCF_000004255.2 of Arabidopsis lyrata subsp. lyrata. Classification (NCBI taxonomy): domain Eukaryota; kingdom Viridiplantae; phylum Streptophyta; class Magnoliopsida; order Brassicales; family Brassicaceae; genus Arabidopsis; species Arabidopsis lyrata. The sequence goes on along the minus strand of NW_003302549.1, from coordinate 20,244,701 downwards.
CTCGAGTGTTTGCCTTTTGAGACCTAGCCGCTGCCTTTCCTCACACAAGCGACGGTGTTTGTCGGCGACCTAGCATAAAGATGAATGAATAAAACAAAACAAGAAGTTTTTAATCAAGGACCACGGATATTAACCTTGTCAATAAAGTCGCAAGCCTCTTTCTTCTCCTTTGAAGGAAAATGAAAGACGGCATGAGGGAAAAGAACGCCGGCCGGCTCAAAGCCGTCGCCGGACAAGAAAAGTGGGCTGCCGGGATCAACGGGGGCTACGTTTTCGTTTTCCATTAATGTGGTGTTTATCGAATGAACTATAGAGTTTCTTGAGGAAAGATCAAAGGCGAACAAACTCCTATTTATAATAGGGTTAAGGTTTGTCTTGGGAATAAAAATTCAATAATGGTGGCGTGCCCTAATGGTTTAAACCATTTTTGGAAATCGAGAAAAGGCAATTATTGCATTAAAGACGAGCTGCTTTTCCTACTTTCAAGAAATAAGAAGGGAAAGAGCAACCGTCGCATTAACTACAAAAGTTTCTAAGGCCCAAGCCCAATACATTTACCGAGTTGACTAAACCCGAAGTGGGGAACTCGCTTTAAGCCGAGCTCAGTTCTCGCATTCTAAAGAGAAAGGTCTGATCAGCCTAAAAATCTCGAAAGCATAACCACAAGGCCACAAAAGGTTAAAAGCGGACTTTGCAAACCCGCACATAATTTTAACCAAACCCCCTTGGGGTCAAAACCTAGAAAGGTTTAAAAGCCTCCTCATGCAAATATCTTGTTCAAGAAATAATAAAGCCTCCTTAGACAAAAACAAGTTCGAAATTAAGTTTTAAGATAAATGGGACAATTCCCAATTTAAAGTGGACGCAGCCACTATGGAGTGACAGCCACCTCGGACTCCGGCTCGGCAGTCGAAGTTTCGTTCGCCTCCTTGGCTGGTGCTTGGTCAGATGGATCTCCTGGTCCGCCCTCCACAGTACAACCATCCTCCGGGGTGACCTCTGGTGCCGCAGGAACTTCGGGTGGGACGACATCTTCCGTCTCACTTGAGCCTGGGAAGGACAGTTCCAGTCAATTTTTTTTTTAAAAAAAAAACATAAGGTGAGAAAAAGGTAGTAAGTGTCAGGAGCCAAGCGTTACCTGCCCAGTCTAGACCCGATTCACTTATAGGAGGCGATTCAGTGAAGAATTCCTCGAAGTCCTGCGGGTTGAAGGTCGAAGTGGGGAGAGCTGCCAAGCGACTCCGCTTTTCAGATAGATTAGCCGACAGTTCAGTCCTCTCTTGCACCTCGGAGAAATCTGTGTCATGGATTTGATCCAACAGAATCAGGTTGCTCTCGTGCTCCTTGATGTCTGATTCCAAATCTGTCCTAGCTTTCTCGGTTTGAATGAAGCGGATGGCCCCCTGGATCAACTCCATCCCGCGTCCCTTAACCTCTTTTCTGGCTTTTGATGCCGACCTTGCCAACTCGGAATCACGTAACTTAGTGATCGCCTTGTACTTCGCGTTAAGCTCAATAAGTTGGTTATTCAGGGTATCGGCGGTTTATTCGGATTCGTGAAGCCTACCCTGAACACCAGAAAGCTCATCCTGGAGTTTGAAATTCTGGTCGTACTGGTCCTGCAGCTCCCCCTTTATCTTCACCAGCTCGGATGTTAGACTGTCGACCTTGTCCTCCAGATCGTGCTTGGAGCCGGTAGAAGAGCTTAGTTCAGCCTCAAGAGCAGAAAGTTTTTTCTTCCACGCATCAATCTCCTTTTCCCGACCAAGGACCAGCCCCTCATAATGTTCAATCATGTCATTAAGCTCACCGTTAGCCAGCCATTATCCATAAAATCGGGATGGTGAGTCATTTCGATGAACGGCAGCACAATCGGAAAAATAAAGCGGAACTAACCCGAGATGAATGATGAGCATGAAGCAAATAGCGTTCACGAATCGCAGGGCGCCACTTGTCGAAATCAGGCAAGATCGAACCCGATCGGGTCTTGAAGCATCGGAAGACGCTGCCTTCTTTCTCCATAGCTGCGAAGGAGGAAGAGTTGTAAAAATTGGAATCTGAATAGAGACAAAAACTTTTAAGAATGTGTAAATCACCAAACCTGAAAGCGATTTGACTTGAGGGACAAGAGCAGGCTTTAACCTCGAGGAAGCATCTCGAGATTCAGAATCTCCCTTTTTTGGAGATGCGCTCCGGACAGTCTTTTCGCTGTCAGGCTGGGAAGAGGAAGACATATCAACCGGTCGAGGAGGACCCATTGGTTCAGTAGGAGGGGATGATCGAGGTGAACGGTCAGTCCGGGCCCTTGACTTCTCCCTTTGCGGGGAAGAATCACTACGAGAGGACTTGTCTCTCTTCCTGCGAACCAAGTTCTTAAGTGGTTCATTGCTAAAATCATCTCGGGGAGGACGAGGTGAATCACGGCGAGGAGATCGGTCCCTCCGAGGAGAACATGCGTCACGACGATCGCGACGAGGAGTTAATCTGAAAGAAGCGACGGATCTGGCTCCCTCGGTGCTGCCGTCATCAACCAGCAGGGTCCTGCTGTAGTCTTTTTTGTCAATAGCATCCGCAAGGAACGCCTTGTTTTCATCACAAGCCTCTGCTATCGGCTTGGAAAGTTTCTTACGCTGGGCAGCGAAGGCCCGAGCTGACATCCCCTGAGTTGAGGGAGGAGGCGGAAGACGATGAAGTTGATTAGGGGGGCTCATCCTGAGTTTTCGATTGGCTTCAATGAACCGATCGAGGGTGAAAGAATTCCAAAGGGTTTCCCCTTCAAGGATTGTTTTGAAGAACTTGACGAATTCTTCAGTCGGAAGAGTTGAAGCGATGAGAGCTGCGAAGTGAAACAGCAAGTTTGGTCAGTAAAAAAAAAATAAAACAACCATGAAAGGAATATACAACCTAGTTTCTACCAGGCTTCGCAGTCCACTTCGATGGAAGTACATCGGAAAGATTTCCAATCGAAGTAGGAGTTTTCTTAATCAGGAACCAAGGATGGTGCCAGTTTTCATCCTTGTTAGGGAGGTGCGAGATGACGTTCCTGTTGGCATTCGGATACGCCGAGAAGTACCCTGTTTTCTTTGACGAACTTCTCACGCTCAGAAGTTCATTCAGCTCGGGGACCCCAATAATGTAGTCTGCTTCCGCCGCAACGGTTATGATCCCGAGGATGGTTCGGAGAAGATTGGGGGTTAGCTGAGGTAAAGCGATCTCAAGAGCCGCCAAGTATCGAACCAGGGCTTCGGGAAGGGGGAAGGTCAATCTGCAGCCCTTGAAGTAGATTTCATAAACGCAAAAGTAGCCGTCGCGGTGATTTTCCGGGGACTCCATAGGGTCGGCTATCTGCGCTTCCGCTATGATTCCAGGGGGAATCTGGCAAAGCCCTTTTAATCGCTCTAGGGATTGAAGGGTACAGGTGGATCTGTAGTGTGGACCAGCTATGTCGTTAGGACGAGTGCATTCGTCATTACTGGAGCCACCTTCAAAGGATGGAGACTCGGGTCTTTCGGAATCAGAAGTCATCGGAGAATATGAGAAATTTAAAATCCGGCAAAGAGAAAATCGGCGAAGAAAGAGAAGAGAGAAGTTTCGATTAAAGCGTAAGAGTAAAAAGTGATGATGAAAGAAGTTACCTCACGAAAGCTAAGTGTTAATGATGAAACCGCCTTGGGAATCGTGGGGGAAGTGGAAAGGTTTCCCGCTTTAATAGAAAATAATTAAGATACGGTCATAATGGTGACAGATGTCACGCGACTAAACATGGATAGCGCCGAAATTAAAGGACTGACGGGATCTTGGCGGGAAAATCAAAAGATTCCTCAGAACGCAATCTTTGGTCATTAAAACATTTAAAGTCCTCCGAATTGGAGTGGCACTTCGAAGAACTTGGGGGGCTAATTGTTGGTGTCGGATCCCGCACCAGATGTTCGGGACCAACCAAAGATTGCCACGTAGTCAGGGTAACGGCCCATAAAGGATAAAGCCCATTAGGCCTGCAAGTCAAAAGAACAGTCGAAGTGGTTATCACCATAAGGAGAATCCGAAGTGACTGCACCTCGACACCAGTCCGGAGACGAAGTCATGGTCAAATCGGTCTAAGGACATTTGGGCCAAAAGGCGAGGCCCATGAAGATCAGGATCAATTCAAATTTGAACGTTAAGCATTAAAATCAAAGACCAAAACGGTTACATTTAAGAGAGAATAATTGTACTTAATTAGCCCATTAAATGTCATTCTTCTATGTATAAATATAAAGGTCAATGGCCATGTAAAGGGGATCTTTCTCTCGAAGAAGAAATACTACAGCAATTCTTGTAACAATTCATAAGCTTTCTATACATTTATTTTTGTCCCTCAAGAGTAATCTTTCCTACTTAATAAAAATACTTGAGTGTGCAAATCCGACATCCACAGGTCCCATTAAGAGAGGTGGCGGTCGGGGTGTTACAAGTGGTATCAGAGCTGAACCCAGTCGAGTGTGGAGTCAAGAGAGCTCACACCGTCGGGGGTGACGGTCTTGGTGCGCAACGAGGACGTTGCTATCTGTTAGTAGGGGTGAATTGTAACACCCCGATTTCAGGAATATGGTAGTGCATGCGGAGAGGTTTAAAAGAATTGATTTGGCCTCCTATGTCACAAAAGTGCACTTATTTTTTCGCTCAACTGTTCTGAGAGAACTCCACAGTTAAGCGTGCTTGAGCTGGAACAATTTAGGATGGGTGACCTTCTGAGAAGTTATTATCGGAACTGTGTGAGTGAGGACAAAACACAGGGAAAGATCATGTGGTGATTTGTAGGGTCGGTAAACAAGTCTTTAAAGCCTTTCGGACGTAGCAAACCGGCCATCAAAAGATAGTGGGCCCACGGGCCGAGAGAGGACGTGGGGCCCATTAAGTGAGGTGGTGGTCAGGGCATTACATTTAGGGTCTGGGAGAGTTGGAAAATCTAATTTTAGATTAGGCTATCATGGAGGTGAGACAAGTGGGAAGACAAATTTCGTTCCAAGAAAGGGTGTACATGCACGTCGTTATCAGTTTTTATTTCAAAACTACATTGGAGCTGTTCGAGCAAGACGTTTGCATCAGAATCATAACCATTATCACAGAGCAGTGACTGGGTATGAATGTTACTAATGTGGTTGTCATGGTCACATATATATGTACTGCTACACATATGCAGCTAAATTGAAGAAGCTAATGAGACATGGAAGGTTCTATCCACATTAGAGAAGAGAGTATAAAGTATATGTTTGCAAAATCTGATATGTACTGCCATGTTGCATATACCTTAATTGAAACAAGTATGACTAAGCTTTGGTACTTCGATAATGGAGCTTCTAGACATATCACATGGAATCAAGCCAATCTCAACAATTACACTGAAGTAAAAGAGAGCAAAGTCACGTTTGGTGGTGGAGAAAAGGGAAAGATTCGGGGCAAAAGAGACTTAACTGAAGCTAAAGAACCTCAACTCACCAATGTGTATATTGTTCAAGGATTAACAGTGAGCTTCAATAAAGTGAAATGTTGGACTATAGATGAGAAGAACCGCAATGCTCTCTCGGAAATCCGTACTGAGAACAATTGTTGCATGTGGGAAAACCTAACTAAAACATGTTTTAGAGCTAAGAAGGATGATCTGGTGCTCTGCCATCAGCGACTTGGACACATGAATGCTAGAAGTCTCTCAAAGCTAGAGATGAAGATATCAACGACTTGGACACCTTAAATAGAAGCGATGCAAACTGTTTTTGTTGGTAGAGATGATGATATTTAGTTCTTGACAATCAAAGACGAGATAAAAAAAATTGTGTCTCTCACCACTACGTATTAGTTGTTGCATTATGGTTTTTAAGATTACTATACCTTTGCTTATGTTAGGGTTTTTAATATTTCATTGGTTTTTAATAATTTTTTTATTTTTATATTATGTTTTCATATCAATGAAGAACATTTTTGATTTAATCAATAGGTCTTTATTTTATATAAATAATAATTTTTGATAATTTAAAATTAGCATTTGAGAAGACAATTTTTGAGTTTTTTGTGTATAAAAACAATTAATATAATTTAAAGTAACTGTTATTATTAATTATAACTTATTAATGGCGATCACATTACAAATTTTGAATATGTAAATATGGTAAAAGATAGACTATTAACATTGTTTGTAAGCCATAGTTGATAAAAGTAATGGTTGATTTTATGCTTTTTTGTAAGTAATAGGATGAATCCAAAAATCATAGTTTTATAATTTGGTATGGCATTACACAAAATTTTGTAAAAACTATATGCCAAATTTATACTTGGTATAATATAATCATTAACAAAGTCTATAAACTTCCTTAAATCGTTTATTTTGTAGCTTATAATGTTGTCTTGTTGCATGATGGAAAATGGGACGAGCTTGGTGATTGTATCTTAACGTTAGCGAATAGCAAAGAACCTGTCAAGGCTTTTCACGTCTTCATCGATTTGCCACCAGTCTACAAGAGTTTCATCGACAAGTTCTTGCACAAAATCCTAGAGGAAGCTAGTAATGTCTTTCTTGATCCTTATAGAGTTGAAGATTGGAGCTTGGCTTTACAAACTTTTGTTAAAATGTGGATTCAGCTTTTGAGCACAGGGATGAGATTTGAGTTACTAAGGGCGTTAATGGAGATTCGGGTTTCCTCTGTTGTGAATTCAGTGATTGATTTAGTGAATAAGGAAAAGGAACAGTTTTTGGTACAAGGGCTTGAAGATTTCGAGAGGTTCTTCTCACGAGATATGAATCTTTATCATTACGCTAAAGATCAATGCTATTTTGTGTCGGCTTTAGTGATCAAGATCGATGGAGTCGGGTCACATTTGACCAAGGAGATTGTGAGGAAGATCAAAATGTTGGTTACAGAACAGGACAATCCTGCCATTAAACCACAGGATGATCTTAAGAATAGTAGAGAAGAAGAGTTTGACCGTGGCTGGTATGACCATTTGAAGAATTTATCTTCATTGGAAGTGTTAAAGATCTTCGCGTCCACGGAACTTGAAGATAGGTCTAGAGAGATAGCAATTAGAAGAGTCAATGCCTTACTCTCTGATCACACTTTAAAGAAGGTGAAAATAGATATTGCAGAGATAAGAAAACTCCAACCATTGCTCATGTCTTGCTTAAAGGAAGAAGGAATCTCTGACAGTATGTTTAAAGTCCTAGGTCAGGTGGTGAACTATGTTGCTTATGAGATGTTGGTCTACCAAGAGGAGACATGCTATGAGCTACGCGATTATATTGCATCGAGTGAAACAGAGTTTCAGAGAGCGGTTTATATCTTCCAGTGCTTGACAATGGCGCTTGTTGATGACGATTTTGTGATTCCTGTGATGGAGAACCTTTTCCCAGAGATAATCACAAGGCTAAACCCACCAACAGAGTTGTTGGTAGATAACAGTTGCTGGCTCTTGGTGTTTAGGGCTGCTTTCTGTGCAGCAATTCACTTGATAGAGGACCCAGGTTACGCTAAATCCGTTAAGGAAATTGCACATAAGATGATAGATTCTATAAGAGAGCTTGTGGAAAGAGAAATGGAGGTTGGGCTTGTGAGGAGAGCTTTCAGAGATGTTGAAAGTATTGTGAAGAAACAATTGGAATGGTACAGTACGAGCCAATACAAATTGGTTAAGGGTCTTCTTTGGAGACTCTATGCAATCAAAGGCATGAAATGGGAGAGTAAGATTGTGTTGTGGAGAATCAATGTGATTGTCGAGAGAGGAGTGAAAGAAGTGGAGAAAGAGCTACCAGAGACTGAGTTTGATTGGCTGAACCTTACTGATGATGAGTTTGAATAGAAAAAAAATAGTTTTTGGTGTATAGTCTTAAATTGTGCAGAGTCTAGTTTTTGGTGTATAGTTTGCATTCGAGAAGAAACTTGTGAAGAAATAGATAGATAGAGTTTTGGAAAATGTACTTAGTTCTTGAAAATACTCTATCTTGAGAGTTGACTTAATAATCTTTCTCATGCTAATTTTTTTTTCGTAGCATCAACTTCTAATTATCAGAACATCAACATCAGAACAAGCTCTACACTTGGCCTCTGTCTTAAGTACAGTGACTGCTACTTCCACTAAAACCGCTCCCTCCAATGTAATAACTGACCAAAGCGTATAGTTAATGAAGCTATATAGTGGAAGAGATGTCCACGGGAACAATCTGTTTGCGGCCTTGGTATCACTGGTTGTCGAGGCAGGTAGTGGTTAGTAGTCCTTCTGGTTGTTTAGACATTGAGCCATTGGTGCTGAAAATTGTAGTTCCAAGACTCCACGCTCCAGCACATTGTGACACAAGACTGTAGATATTGAGACGCCTGATGCTATATAATAAAGGCCCAGCCCAAACCAGATTCCTTATTGTTTTATAAATAGCTAGGGTTATATATGTTAAATAAACTTATTGCTTGCTCTCCACTCTTCCCGAGAAATAAACCGTCTAAAGCTGTTTTCATCTTCTCCATGGCCAGTTCTAGCAAAGAATCTGGCCGTCAAAGCTAATTTATTTGGTTGGTTTTGTGTGGTTCTCTCTTATCTAATGTTTTATACTGTTCACTTACTTGGCTGTTCGCTAAATCTTTTAGGTAAGCGAAAGCCGGAAGATGACTTGGAGACCAAGCCAATTCTCAAGAAACATAAGGAAACATCCGAGGAGAAGGTAACCCTAAGATGGTCGGATTCCTCTTGTTCCTTTACAACAATTTTCTTTACATTGTCTTCTAATGGCTACTCATTTAACAGGAGACAATGGAAGGATTTGCTGATAGTCTCCAGCACACTAATATAATCTCAGTGATGGTATAATTTTAAAAAACATTGCACTGTTTGTTAGATGATTTTGCATAGAATTGTACAATTAAGCATCTTGTTCTTATTATCCTCAAAATATGTCAGGCTCATACATTTGATAACACAACTTTTGCCACTCGAAATATAACTTATTCAATTTCAAGTCCTTTTCTCATCAGAGTTGTGCTAACACACTTGCATGTTATATTCAGGAAGCTGCCACAACAAAAACGCTCTATGTTGCCAATCTCTATCGTAACATTAAAATATCAGATATGTAAGTAGCATCTTAAATTTCCACTTTCGTTCTCGGAGCAAGTTTTTCATCATGACTAATATTTAATATATCCTCCATATTTACAGAATCAATTTCTTCAAAGATGTTGGGGAAGTTGTTCATGTTCGACTTATTGTAAACAGCAAGGGCTGTTATGCGTGCTGGTGCTTTGTTGAGTTTGCTTCTGCTAACGAAGCAGAGAAGGTGAGAGTAGTTTTGTAGTAATTATGAAAAATGCATTTTAGTAGTCATTTGAAAAGTAGTGTATACTTATGATGAAAGTACCATTACTGATAAAAATCTTTTATACTCTAGTTTTGATACATAAGAACGGTGAATATTTGGACGATCGCAAGATTTTTCTTGAAGCGGTTAAGACAGTTCCATTCAGTCCACCCAAGTAAATTGATTTTCCATATTATGTAACACTAGTAGCTTATATCTAAAGTTTTGATGCCATACAGAAGACTAACACCATAATTTTTGCTAATTAGGTATTGCATAGAATATCACAAGAATTGGTAAGGGATTTAACTATTTGCATCTTGAGTTTTATCAAGAGCACATTGGGTAAAGTTTTTGGTATACATGGAGAGATCAAAAGGGTTTTTGATATTCTAGGTACGAAGACTACCTTCGACAAGAAAGCCTTCTGATTGAAGAAGATGAGGCAGTGGAAGGACTTGAGGTACATGTTCTGACTAGATGAGGATACTTTTTGTTGTTATGCAATTTTAAGTCTTTTGCTCCTCATTAGAGTCGTGCTAACACACTTGGGTGTTAAATTCAGGAAGTGGCCGCAAGAAAAAAGATACTCTTTGTTGCCAATCTCCCTGAAGACTGTCAAATAATACCAAATATGTAATGTAAGTACGTAGCACTATTTATTCCCTCTTACGTTCTTCGAGCAAGTTTTTCACGACTCATTTTTACAGCATCAAATTCTTTGAAGATGTTGGAGAAGTTGTTCATGTTCGAATTATTGTAGACCACATGGGTGAGCATGTGGACTGTGGCTTTGTTGAGTTTACTTCTTCTAACGAAGCAGAGAAGGTGGAGTAGTTCATTAGAATTTGTTCAAAAAAAAAAAAGGCAGTCATTGAAAAGTAGTGTATACTTATATAGAAAAATATACATTTGAAAGTACGATTTGATCTGATTAATCCTTTTATGAGGTAGGCGATGGAAAATAATGGTCAATATTTGCGCTATTGTCGGATTTTTCTTGGCGTGGTTGAGAAAGTTTCATACCCTCTCCGACCCAAGTAAAGTGATTTTTCATATGGAGATTTGTTTCTCTAACTTATTGGTATAGTTTTGATGTCATAACAGAAGATTAACGCTACTATTTTTGTTAATTAGGTACAACCTAGCAGAGAAGCTTTGGTAAGGGATTTAAACTATTTGCCTTTTGTGTTTTGTTATCAAGAAGAGCACATTGAGTGAAGTTTTTGGTTTATATGGAGAGCCACAAATAAGGGTTTTTGATATTTCAGGTATGAAGACTACCTTCGACGAAGTAGGCATTTAAAGACCAAACCCAATCTGAAGAAACCGAAGGTGATAATGGCCAATAGGTTTATCCTGAGGTAAGAAGATTACCTTCTCTGACGATGGTGACGACTGATAGAAGAAGATGAAGCTCTTTGGTGTTTTTAACTTGTGATACAATGCAACTTCTTTTTATTACTTCGGTTTTCTTATGTTCTATTATGTAGGTTTTTTGTCTGAACGTACGTTAAAATATGCTTCATTTTGAATGTTCTGGTGATAAATTATTTTTTGTGTTCAAAAAAGTGGGCTAAGCGGCCGTCTAGGCCACGCCTAGACGCTAGGCGCCCTTACATCGCTTTGATTTTCTTTAAATTGGTACTATATAGCGGTGGAGTAGATTTGGCGGACTATGCGGACTAGACGGGCATTAGGTGGATATAGGCGGGTTGGGCGGATTTAAATATGTTTTGTATTTTGAAATTTTAAAAAATTATATTTAAAATAGTTTCAAAGTCACCTATATTTTTAATTTTTTTATTTATTTTATTTTACTTAAATATATTTAATTAAATTTATTTTCTAAAATTTGACAACTTTAAACCCTTTATAATGGGTTTTCAACATTTTATATAATATTATATAAGTATATATTATTTTATTTTAAAATCACCTAAGCTCCGATTAAGTGTTATAGGCGCTAGGTGAAAAGTTACCGCCCGCATACCATCTAGCCAGGCCCGTGCCTACGTTGTGAAACAAGAAACGTTCGCTTCCGGCCAAATTTTTTATTAAACAGTTCAATGGCTCACTAATTTTTTTATATAGTTATTTAGGTCCAATTTTAGTATCCAAACATGATGTTGTACATCAAATCGTTAATAGTTTTATTTTAAGATAAGTAAATATTAAAAGTTAACCATTAAAGTTAGAATAATACATGGCCGATTGGTATCATAAGTTATCTTTGATATTTTTTGGCTGTTTTTTCTATTAAAATGAGAAAAGTTTATTTAGTGATTTTATAAGAAAGAATTAAAAAATAATCATTTTCAATTAAAATTTTACTCTAGTTTTTGTTTATATAAGATAATGATTTTTTTGAAACTTTTGATTTATAAGATATGACATTTTTTTTAAAATACCGCTTCCGTTCTCTATATCTCTAGGCACGGCTCTGCATCTAGCGCTTTCTTAAACACTAATTATTACCTAAGTAAGAGCCGTATACGATTTCAACTGATTTGGTTGACAAAACCATAATCTCCCGAGGGACACAAATTCACTTTTCTCATAAGCGGTTGGGTAGATTCAGTCTTTCCTATCTTTCACCAAAGTCAAATTCACTTTTCTCAGGACCGAGACATTCGCTTGACGATCATTAAAATTAAATATTTAATTTTAGTTTCAGTTATATACGTCTTATTATATCATGTTTGATTTTCAAAGTTAGTAACTCGCATAATCGTAAAACATGTCATGTCTATCGATCACGATCATGTAAAAAAGATTTTGACACATATAAAAAAGAAAATTTGATAATAAATTACAAACTAGAAAAATAAAAAAAAATTACACTTTTCTTTGTTTTTGAAAAGGTATATAAAATATAAATAAAAAGAAAATTATACAATATATTACAAATCGTAAAACTAAAAAGATTATTGATAATTTCTTTTTAAAGGTATATTAAATTAAAAATAATATAGTAAATTACTAATTGTAAAACGAAAAGAATTACATCATTACAGTTACTATAAAGCTTGTTTGAGGCCACAAATTTATTTGTTCAGTCGACACACATACTTCAGACGGTATGAATCAACAAATGCTTTAAGAATAATGGTTTTGTAAAAGAAAATTGGTAATTGAGCCATATACACTTCTTCCGTGAATGTGCCTTGAAGAAAGGCATGATTGATAGCAAGTTATCAACGTGACCAAGAATGACTTCTTGCGTGACCAAGAACATGTCGTATTGAGGTAGACTTGATTACTGAACTAAAAGCTTCTTTTGTTGGTTTAAGCTTGAAACCGACATTAACGTGAACCGCAAGTCATCGGTTCATTTATGAGATAAAGCCAAATCTTTAGGAGTTATCTAGAAGATTCATTAGAGTCCTAATCGAGTTAGGATTAGGTCAAGTGTTGAGACTATATAAGCAGATGCCGTGTGTGGAAGTCGAAACTAACACAATCGAGATTTGTCTAGGGTTTTAATTTAGGGATACGATAAAACGTGAATTCTCAAAGAACAACAGAAACGATTGTAACCAAAGATGGTGTTCTTGATTTTATTGATGAAAAGAGTAGTTTTGATCGTACAAGAGTTTGATCGTTAAAAGAAAAGATGTTTGTGCTGTGAGAGCTTTGCGTAGTGTAAATTCTAGAGCGATCATTTTTCCTGTGAGAGCCTTGAATCTCTTTATATAGGGGTGATAAACCGCCTCTCCAGCGATATTCTCGGAAGATTTCCATTTATCTCGAAGTCGGCGTAGAATATCGCGGATTAGGATAGTTTCCTTATTCTTCGGAGTTTCTTGGAAGATTTCCTGATTTGAGTTGATCCTTCGAGATTTATCATTTCCGGGTTTATCGGAAATGATCCTTGGTTTTCGGAAATGACGCCTTGCTTGGAAATGATACTCTGAAGACGAATATTTACTAAGTCTTTGCTTCGGGTGATGACGAATACTTCGGCCTGGTGAACTTATGCAATCAGCTCGGGTGCACATAAAGGATCGGCTCGGGTACCCGAGATGACTTGTTCGGGTAACCCGAAGTGATGGCCTCGGGTGCACGGAAAGAAGTGGTTCGGGTATCTCGGCGTGAACCGGCTCGGGCGGTTGATGAGCTGGCTCGGGTTGCAAGTTTGGCTGTGGATCCCGAGGCGACCGGCATGTTGCCCCGAGGTGAAAGTCTTGTTGCCCCGAGGTGAATGTCTTGTTGCCCCGAGGTGAATGTCTTGTTGCCCCGAGGTGAATGTCTTGTTGCCCCGAGGTGAATCGCTTATTTTACCGAGGTGATTGATACATTTCCCCGAGGTATTTTCTGAGGTGTCCAAAATCCGGCTCGGCGCTAAGGGATGGAATCCGACCCCAACACCGTGTGTGTGGTAAAGCTTATGAGTTGATTGAGAGTTTTGGTTTTGAGAGAGATTAAGAGAGTTTGAGTTTTGAGTTATTTTCTTAAACTAATAAAGTGAGTTATACTTTAAATCTTGTTGATCTTAAAACCTTAAATCTCGTTCTACATCTTTCAAGTCAAGTCCATATTCTTGATGAAATCCCTCAACAACAAGGCGAGCTTTGTACTTGTAGAGATATTACCAGTTGAAAAGAGTTTCACCTTGAACACCCATTTACACGATATGTTGTTCATTAGGTTATAATAGTTTCTTGTTTGAGAAACTTTGATGTTTATACTCTTTAAAATCCACCGATGGAGGTGACCTTAGTAAATTTGGTTTTGTATTCCATTTGTTCGGAAAGTCATTTCTCATTTATCGGACTTTTAATTCCGAGGTACTTATCTAAAAAACTTATTGGGGTTTGTCACCAGAAGGATCTCGACCTTTGCCTGCTTTGTGTTGTGTAATTATTGTTCCAATACCAACAAAATACCTCTGCATAAAGGAAAAAAAATTGTATTAAACTAACGTACGGAAAACAAACCTATCAAAAGTAGTGTGTTTTGGCATAAAGAAAACTCATAAAAGGTAAAACAAGGGTTAACACATAAACGAAATTCCTATGAAGAACTTGGAGGTTCAGCCAAGAGATGCAACCCACGCACACAATTCGCATCAGAGCAAGAGCAAGATCAAATATGAAGAATGAAAATAATAGATTTAATAATCTGTTAGCGAGTAAGGCTTATTTACAAAAAGCATCGTCAAGTTCACTTCTTTTTGTGTATCTTTCTCATTATATGGCGCATATATAGCAAATTATGTAATAATTTGCTTTCCGAATGTTATGTATACTGACCTTGTAACCTCGATTTGATATCAATGAATTTAGAAGGAAAAAAAAAAAAAAAAAACATATAGATAAATATATTTTACGAAATTATCACATAAAACTGAAAATGATAAACGTGTATTCTTCAATAATGTTGAAGGGAAACTAAACGATTGAAGTTTTTGAATACTTGTGAGTGCAAGCCATGGTTACAAGAAACGCATAAATCGTAGAGAACACGAGCTGATTTGTATTCTTGACGCATAAAGAGATGATCGACGATCATCGCTAATTCTTCATGGCTTGCACTCACAAGTATCTCCTTTCTTGTTTTCTCCACAAGAACCTTTGACTGAACTTTTCTTCACAAGAAAACTTCTCAACCAACATGCATTATCTTTCTTTGATCTGAGACTTTCCATGACTTTATACCTTGATTTAACAGAAAGTTTGATGACAGAATATCATCATAAACCTTACTAATAACAATCATTGAGAATAACCTCTTCTCCCACATAATCTCATCTTTCTCATGAACTAAGAACTTTTTATTTTTTGTCTCAACTTCTCTCTTAGCCTTAGTTGCAATCTTTCTGTGTCAAAGTCTCATCTAAAAACGATTTTCAGCATTCTTCATAAACCTTACTGATGATAATCATTCAGAAGAACCTCTTCTCTTACATAATTTCATCTTTCTCATGAACTAAGAACTTTTTCTGTCTCAACTCCTCTCTTAGTCTCAGTTGCAATCTCTGTGTTTCAAAGTCTCTTCTAAAAACGCTTTTCAGCATTCTTCATAGTTTCTAGGATGCTTCCATAACATGTTTCAACATCTATGCTCTTCACCTTTTTCATGTCATTAGAAACTCATTGTTCCATAAGACTTTGAATCAACTGTTCTGAAATGTCATCAGTAAACTATGTTCCCGGACTCCAAATCCAGTGTCCTTCTACCAGAATCTAGTTTCACATGTCTAGAGTATCTCTGCAAAATTTCATCTCATTCCGAGTTTATTTGGTCATCCGGTTGACATTTCCATAAGAACTGGTCAAATCTGAAACTTTCAGATGAACTGTGCCCGGAAGAAGCTCGAATAAAACACAAACCAACCGTCAAAATCTCAATCCCACCGTTGATACTCAAGACAGCATTTTCACGAAGCTTACCACCAAGTTTCAGCTTGATCGGATTACGTTTCATCCACCAAACGTTTTCTTGAATCAGACATCTCCTTTCTTGTTTTCTCCTTTCTTCTCTAATTCAAAAATCATATACTGTGACATTGCAATATCTCTCGTTGTCGAAGAGGGAGACTTGAATGAAGTCTCAGATGAATTGATGGTGAATAAAGAGATGCTCGCCAGAGATGAGGGCTGAGAGTTACACCAGAAAATTCACCGGTTAGGATGTGGTGGTTGAAGACGGCGGCCGTGACGGTGACTGGTGATCGGTGAGAGTTGTGACCTCTAGCTGTCGTCGGAGATAGAGAAAAAGGGTCGATTAAGAAGAATAAATCGAAGCAAGAGGGAGATGAGGAAGAAAAATCAAAATTGGGTATTTAATCAAAGGGTTCAAGAGGGAGTGTTGGATTTGAACCTTTGATTAAATATGCGAAAGAGAAAGCAAAGGCTCGTGATTAAATCGTGAAGGAGCAAAGTCAACGACAAAGTTTATGGACACCGTAGATCTCGCCGCCGTCCTCTACAGCACAGAGCCGACAAAGTGAGCAAAGTGAGCGATCCAGGACGACCGCTCCACCTTGACCGGCGACCACCGCACCGCCAGAGAACAGATCTGAGCGACTTCGATGAAAGGCTTCAACCGACAATGTTGTGGACTCGCATACAGACAAGTGGGCCGAGCTCGGTGATTGTATCTGGATAGAGATAGAGAGATTTATTTAAATAAAGCCCAGGCCCACGTCGACCACTCAGATTTATCCCACGTCGTCCCCTCGAATTTTTATGGACTGGTTTATAACAGATGAGGGAAGATCAAAACTGGCCGGTGATGAAGCTGTATCCCATAAAACGACATCAAAGGATCTTTGATCCACTCGTGAAATAAACCAATACACAGTCTGAGGCCAGTTCCTTTTTTTTTCCATGAACTGTGAAGTGTGAATGATGCTTACATTCTCAGAGTCCCACATCAATAGGAAGCTTTTCGAGTGACCACAATGCTCTGTTTCTTTCGCCGAGCTGTCTCTTTCGCTTCTTCAGCTTCAGTTATGTGAATCTACGATTAGGAAGAAACAAGGGTGGTGAAGAGTATCGTGTTCCGTTTTGTTCTGTGGCTCTTGATGTTCCTAAGTTACGTATAGCTCAAGGCTTTTTGGTTTTGAGAGATTTGAAGCTTCCTGTGAACGGTTTGGTTATGCTAATGGATATTGGCCTTGTTGAGTTCTCTTTTGGTCTTCCCTTCGAGCTATTTTCAATCTGATTATGTAATTCCTTTGGTTGCTTACATTCTCGGTGTTTCCTCTGCCTAAGGTTAACGGCGTTTGGAATCTTTTAGGGAGTTTCAAAGCGGTGCCTACTAAATAAAAGGAGATCTCTTTGCTCTATGGTATGTATCTGATTTACGTGTTCGTGTCCCTTATTCTCGTCTTAATTAATTTCACATCTTGAAAAGGGTTTATTGCTATGAATTTAATTCTGTAATTGAGTTGGTGAATAAGGAAAAGGAACAGTTGTTTTTGGTACAAGGGCTTCAAGATTTTTGAGAGATTCTTCTCACGGAACATGAATCTGTATCATTACGCTACGGATCAATGCTATTTTGTGTCGGACGAGTCGGGACACATTTGACCAAGGAGATTGTGAGGAAGATCTAAATGTTGGTTACAGATATCCTGCCATCAAACCACAGGATGATCTTAAGAATTGTAGCTAGAGAAGAGTTTGACCGTGGCTGGTATGACCATTTGAAGAATTTATCTTCATTGGAAGTGTTAAAGATCTTCGCGTCCACGGAACTTGAAGATAGGTCCAAATCCTTTCACTCTTTGAGACTTTCTGTATGTTTACGGCAATTATCTCACTTGACTTTCTCCTTGACACCAATAGCAACAACTTTCAACACCCTTGCGTCTCAAACAAAGAACATTACTCGGTGGTACAAGAATCTGTCAATAACTCTGCGTTGAATCAGTTGATGCAAATTAAGGAGCTTTATGGTTATGATCAGAATAACATGTGATGTCACCAACATCAACGTTCTAGAGATCATTGTCTCCCCAAACACAGTTTCAGATGACTTCTGTTGTGATTTTCCTTATATAGAAACACCAGCTTCTCTCAAGATATTTTCCAGACATGTTTTCAAACTACATTCTTTCTGACAACTCGTGATTTCTCTAAAACAAAAACAAGCAAACTGTCCACAATTCGGAGAAAAATAAAACTACCTCATCAATGGTGAAGTAGCTTATTAAAGAGAGTGAATCTACGGAGCCAGAAAATGATACCCTTTTGCTTTTGGTCTCCACAACAAACTTGCGTAGGGAAGACGGTAACAATATATTAGGGCTCACAAAAGTCTAAGTAATTTACACTCTTTTGAAAATTTGACCGCGTCCGGTCATCGACCTTTATTTAACTCCGTTTAAAATTCGAACCAACGTCCAAACAAGAAAGTTTTAACAAGGCAAGATATAATAGATTGTAAAAGACTCTCATTCGATATAAATAATCTTAAAGCTAGAGCTGAAAAACTTTTTCTCTGTAGGATTGATGATCGGATCGGTCAGGTATTGTGAAGGATACTATCGGTGATTGTCTTCAGGATATGGCTACATTGGTTGTTGTCTTGTTGATGTATTATCATTGGTAAGATATAAAATTCCAAACTATATTTTATTTGTTATCATATATCCAATGCATCGTATTAGATCATATATTTTGTTTGATGCTTAGGGTTGTGAGAAATTGCTAGTAATCATTTTTTTCTTTTCTTTTGTAGGTAGTAATCATTTTTCATCTTGCCCGTGTATATATTTTCCTCGATTGAACAACACGGAAGAGTTACAATTAATTGAGATGATGGAGACTGTAAGCCGTCTATTGGAGGCTATGCAATTAACCAACATGCTTCATCACTTCCATGTATATATCTTGCGATTCTCTTCTCTCTACTATTACATAAAAACATTTTGGAAACTTTAACACAACACAACTATTTTTTTTTTGTTCTCAATGACACAATGCAATTATGAATACCTAATTGAACCAAATAAATTGTCAATCTCATATAAACAAACAATACAATTCTAATGCAGTTAAAAATATTTTAATACAATACAATTTTCTCTCATTCTTTATAACCAAGTCATGTACGTTTGTAAAAAATATTTTAATACAATACGATTTGTACGTTTATTTAGAAAAAGTTAATTAACTGGAAGTTTCATATGAGAACGAAAAAAATTGAAGACTTTAGTTGAGAATAAACAATATCTATGCTAGTACTTTTGAAGTATATTTTTAATGGGTGAAGCAAAATACATTTGAATACAATAGGTATTCGACCCGTTTACAAATTTTGTTCATAAAAAGTTTGTTACGTCGGGTTATATTTAACCCAACTCATACACCAAATATTTCTTATCTATACTAGTATTTTTGAAATACATTTTTAGCGGGTGGGATAAAATGCATTTGGATACAATGGGTATACGACCCGTTTACAACTTTTGTTCATAAAAAGTTTGTTCGGTCGGGTATATTTAACCCAAGTCATATACCGAATATTCCTTATCTATACTAGTATCTATACTAGTATCATCGCAGCACATTTTTAGCGGGTGAGGTAAAATGCATTTGGATACAATGGGTATCCGACCCGTTTAAAAATTTTATTCATAAAAAGTTTGTTCGGTCGGATTATATTTAACCCAACTCATACACCGAATATTTCATATTTAATCATTTAGATATTTATAAAATTTGACTAAGAGTTAGAATTATGATTCTCCTATAATCTTTGTTTGATTTGTTTTTAACTGTTTTGAATCATCATATAATACATAAAGTCAAAATTAATTTTTTTTCTGCATATACTGTGATTCAAAATTTTTAAAACGGACATATATTATCCAATTGACAAAAATGTGTGTTCAACGTTCCACATCGACTAAAATATTTAGACAATGATTCAGAATCATATCATAAATAAGATCAACATTAATAAAATAAATGGTTTTTTGGCGGGACGAGTTTGGCGGGACAAAGTTTTTAAATCAACAATAATAAACAATTAAAATATCATTAATCCGCCGCTTCAATAAGGATTAAATCTTTAATTTTTTTTAATACCACCAATATTAGACATATCAAATCAGTCTCATTTAGAAACGATTGTAAAATTAAAAACAAAAATTGTCCCGTGATATAATGTCATTTACTAACAATTGTAAACTATAAATATTAAATGTCATAGAGAATGATACAATTTGAAAACTTTTATATATAATAAATAATCGTTAAATTTTAAAAATTACTACTTTTAGGAAATAAATTACGGGACGGGTTGAGAAATTACAGGACATGTTATATTTCGGATCAGGGTTATATGGTGGAAAAGTTTGAATCAATATTTATAAAATTTTAAATATCATTAACATGCCGCTTTGATACGGGTTAAATATTCAGTTTATTAACAATTGTCTTGTGTACTCATGGTATACCGTTACTTAATAACAATTGTAAACTATAAAATACATATATTTTATAAAGATATACAATTTGCAAAATTTTATATAAACCAAATTTAAAAATAAATCATCCTGCGGTGTACCACGGGGTTAAAATCTAGTACTATGTTATTTACAAAATTTCTCAAACAGTCTAATAATTGAGAATAAACAATATACTACGCGACTGTTTTTGGTTTTTAATACTAATACTTAACTTAGTAAATTTAACCAAATTATTAAATTTTAATCGAATAATCGAGGAAACTCTTTACCCCGCGCAGAGCGCGGATCAACCCCTAGTTTTTTTAAACAAATATCAATTCAACAAAAATTTTGCTTGAGTAACGGGTCAGGATTTGAGTGTTGATATTCAATTTCATACATATTTTTTGACGTATAATTTTATATACTACTATAAAATTTTAAATATTTTAGTTTGTAACACTTTTTTTTTTTTTGAACTAAAACTTGTTTTCATTCCATTAAGGTAGAACTCAAGTACATAGAAAAAAGGAATCTTAGATCCAAAAGTTTCAATAACAACAGAGAGGGCTTTTCTCCAAAGCCAACATAAAGTAGATAAAAAGATAGATAAAGTTAAAGGTGAGTTACTCAAATAACACATAAAAGTGTGTTTATTACTTATATAGCTTGTACTATTTGTTGATCATTAATGGCCAAATAACCCTTGAATTGTTGTTATAGGAAAAAAGTTATTACAAAACTGCCATTAAAAGATGCTGCCACATCAGAGAGAGAAAGTGAGTTTTAAGAGGGAAAATTTCCCTCCACTTCAAAAGTCTATCGTTGTAGTGACGATAGAGTTAATAGGTTTTGGTAGATTATCACGTTAAAGTTATTAGGTTGAATAAGTTATGTGATAGAGTAATAAGGCGATAGAGTTATTTGATTGAGTTAATTACAGTGGTGGCAGAGTTGAAAAAAAACCAGAGTTACATGACAGAATATGATGACTTTACGTTTACTAAAATAGCACCGTGACAGATTTAACGTATGTGGTGGCAGAGTTATAAAAAAATTGAGTTATGCGGAAGAGTAACATGTACTGGCAGCAGACTTAATGAGGGATATAGAGTTACTTGACAGATTTTGCGAAATAAGTCTGTCGTAACATGACAGAGTTAATCCTTATGACAGAGTTATTTTATAACTCTGTCATAACGAGGCAGAGTAACGGTTTACTCAACTAGCACGTTTGAGCATTTTTTTTAGACGTATGTGGTGGTAGATTTAGAAGAAATTGTTAGCGATTAGATTTAAGTAGGGCGAACATAACATTATGAATTGTCGATTTTACCCTTTAAAAAAATTTATATTACAACATTTTATTTTTTGTGGGGTCCTTGACAACTAGATATTGTACATAGTTGTATGTAGATGTCTTGTTGTCCTGATTCCTTCATAGTTGAACTAAATGAAATTTCGTCATTTTGAAGTTGAACCTTGAAATCGAAAATATAAATCTAGTTGGTAACATTAATTTTCACATTAGATCGGTTTTTAAGAAGTTTTGATTGGAAAATATTCAGGAAATAATAGTTTTACTATTTATTGCATCAATATAGGTCATCATGAACTAAATGTTCATTGTTACACAAAGAGTGATTTGTGTAAAAACAAGTTTATTATCAAATAAATTTATAAAAATTTATATATTATATTTGAAAATAGAAAATGTAATAAATTATTAAAGTTTAAAGTTTTTAATGTTAAAAATCACTTGTTACGATTTAATTTTTAAAATTTCATAGATATAATTTTAATGTACCAATTGCTGAATTTGTTTTCTAGTTAGCAATAATGATTTGTTTTCTAGTTACCAATAATGATTTGTTTTCTAGTCTGTTGATATAATTCATCTTAATGTAACAATTGATTAGGATTATATATTTTCATAAATGGAAGTAGTAATTGAGAAATAAAAGGTGGTATAAATTATCTTGAGTTGGTATAATTCAATCATCCATTGTAGATTTTTCTCATTGGTCTATATACTTTGTGAAAAATGTCATTTTATAAATATAAAAAGAAAAGAGAAAAATTAAAACTCGTATACAAATGTGAAAGTGATAGAACAGGGGAGTGCATTAGACAATCTGATAGTGACTTGAGAGACAACACACAAAGTAAGCCACAACATCTATGATATGCATACAAACACATATTGCTGAATTTGGGCCACGATGTTTTAGACGACGGCGGTTGTGGTGGCGGTGGTGGATAAGTGTTTAGAATTGATTAAGAGGCGGGAAATGGAGACGGATGAGACGAGGAGCATTAGAATGACTCCGGCGAATGCGGCGATGAGTAAGTGGCAAACCTGTCGCAGACTTTGTTCCACTTGGCATGCTTGTTTCCATTCTTCGCCAACTCCGCCACGAATACCGCCGCGTTTGCAGCAGCAGATACTAGAGTTGCGTTTAGCTTTTTTCCAAACGTTTATCAAGAGACCAAGTCAACACATATATTGAAGTTTTTAATCCGGAATAAAACCGAAGCTAAGTCTTATCTACCAAAGCTAAGTCCAGTTCTTGTGCCATGTAGCATAACTCATTCACAGAAAAGACAGATTTCAAACCCAAATCTTAATGTTTGGTTGGTGTATCAGATTATATTAATACATACATTAACAATGTCAGAAGGGCCAATGGAGTTTTACAAGTCTACAAACAGAAGAGAAGGTCAAGTTCCATGGAGCAAAAGAGTGCCAAATTCTTAGAGCAAAAACCTTTATGTGTGTCTTCCAACTTTGAATAAACCCCAATAATGCAGTAACAAGAGATTCTGATCAGCCTTTTCTCTTAGGTTAAAAAAGAGTCAAGAGATATATAAACATACAGTTTTTCCGCGTATGTAATATGCACAAACCAAACGCAGGAATAGAAGAAGAATTTGGATTTGATCTTTAAGATCTCACGCATTCTTGGTTACTTTTTATCGGTGGTCACACCAACAACAACATTGGTCACCTGCAATTTGTGTGTTTCAGTCACTTTGTCATAGTTTCCTCTAATGTGGTAAATAAGAAGAAGAACACAGGTGATAGAAATACTCACCAACTTTCCACTTTCATCAACGGACATGGGGTTTTCTACAACAACAGTTTGGGTCTGAGAGGGTGGTGTTGACTGTTGGTAAATGAAAAATCGATTAATAGAGTAAGTGCCAGTTCCATAAGAATATACAGGTTATTGCAAATTCAAAATTTGACAACTCACAGTTGATGTAGAGGGCATTGTCCCGGGACAAGCTGTTCCATTTGGCCGGTTAGTTGGGAGAGGCACCCTTCCATTGCTCATCTAAGGGTAAAAAATGAATCAGAAATGAAATTTTCCAACAGAGAGATATTTCTACTTAACTCAACCAGGCAGAAGTGACTTAATAGATAGGAGTACTCACATTAACGTTAGTTACGAACTGACAAACAGCGCTCAAAGACCAAACGCAACGCATCATCACAGATGATCTTCCGCTTGTTACTCGGGTCTTGAAGGTTGTTCTTCCTTATGTAAGCCCACAATTGCCTCACAATCTGAAACCAAAAGCCAAATTCAGCAACACATAAATAACAACAATTGCGTATACATACTACATAACACATTGTCATAATCATAAATGAAAGACAGTGATAACCTCAGTTCTGGGAAGAGCAGGTTCACCAACGAGGATGAGATTGTTGTACGGATGAAGCGGAGGCGACGGAGGCTGAAGGGTTTTGGTGAGCACGGAGGAGGATATTGATCTGATTTCTGATGAAAGTCGTCTTCTCCTGAGGTCAAACCCTAACTTAGCTTCAAGCTGTTGAACAACACTGGTTAACGATGTGAGAGAGCTAGGGTCTGATTGCCGAAGCAAAGTCTCGACTCCTTTCGCTAGATCCTGGTCCGACACAATTGTGAGTCTCAACAGTGGCGGTTGTTGTTGTTGTTGCCGGCGCGAGAAAGATGTTCCTCTCCGATGGGATTGGTCACATTGTATAAGCTATATCAGTGATTAGAGAGAGAATGAGTCGCGGAGACTGGAGCAGGAGAAGGTGAGTGTTGCTGCGGTAGTGACGGGAGTAGTTTGGTGAGAGAAGAATTGGATTTAGCTTTTCGGTTGGGCTCTGGTGCGGTGGCGTAACAGCGACGGTGGTGGTGGTGAGGATTGGTTATGGCGGAGGAGACGGTCGCCGCCGTCGGTTGTTGTTCAAACCAAAATGAGAGAAATGATTTTTGGATTTAGGGTTGTTGTGCTCTTGGTTTTATAATTTTTTTTTTTCTGGGGGGTTTTTTAATTCAAAATGGCACAAATGTAAATAAAATTTTTAGAGAGGTTTAAAAGACTTTTGACAACTTTTAAGTGTTATTTGAGTAAGACCCTCCTTGATGGGTGTTATCTCAGTAATTAAGTCACTTTTAAGGTATATTTGAGCACATTTTCTCTAAAGTTAATCGATAATAACTTCTTGAAAGTTTTGAGCCAAAAGTTATGAAGCATTTTGGTACATGTGAGATCAAAAATAATTGATGAGTCTTCCAAGAGCGAGTTAACGAAGAAAAAATTAGCCACTATCAAGAGACGAAGTGGCGTTGGTGGATGGACCAAAGTCGAGATTATCGCCGGCACAAGAAAAACTACACGAGGTAGTGCTTTGACAAGGTTTCGAGCAAGGATGAAGGTGCTATGATGTTTGAGGTTGTTTGCTAAAATTGTCACGGAGTGAGAGTTGAGCTTAGACAAACCGTATCATGTGGAGCTGGTGTGGAGAGCGTGTTGCTTAAATTGTCATAAAAGTATGAAGGAGAATGATCATTGGACAAGTTCAAGAACCTAAAAAAAGCTTTAACAACCAGGATTCACAATTGATAGGTGCAAGACCGTAACAGAACAGGTGGGTCCTCTCACATGAAGTCATTGGCGGGCATGGAGATTAAGAAATTCCACACAAAGTTTGTAGTCGGTTTGCCACAAGAAGTAAAAAAAAATTCAGACCTGAGTATCAAGCTTTTAAATGGATGAAAGTCTTCCCTAAAGTAGTTAATCTACACATAAATGGTTTCGGAAAACAGGGGGAGTGGATAAATGGGGCTGAAGAAGCTTCGGTAATCACCGCTCCTTGGATGCGGGATCATAATGCCGTTTTGTAACATTTAAAAATAGTTTTAATAGATATTTTGTAAGAATATCATCAATACTTAATAGATCAAAAATTTAAAATTTATAAATACTCTAATTTAGTTTTTTTTTTAAAATATATTTAAAAATATTTATAATAGGTGACGGGTTATATTATATGATGGAATGATTTATGATCCTTATAACTATTTAAATATTTATATTTAATTTCATACAATTCTATTTGTGAAATTCATAATTTTATATATTACAATAAAAAAAATTCAAAATATTTGAAATTGGAACAATTAAAAATAGTTTAATTTAATATTTTAAAAAATATCATAAATATTTAATAAAGCAAAAAGATTAAAGTTATAAATACTCTATTTTGATTTTTTAAACATATATATTTAAAATATTTATAGCAGGCAGCGGGTTAAATATAAGGTATTATATATGATAAAAAAGAGTTATGATCCTTAGAACATACGTCATGTTAAGATTATATGATGAGATGGTTAAATAATTTTTGACACCTCCAAATGTTTGAAAATTTGATTTTGCAAGCAATTTTGAAAATAACGAATGATGGATTGTACATGTGCACGCAATTTTTTCATTGGGATTATAAAATGAAAATATAGAATCCACGCACGGGTTGAATTTGATATTATTATATACCAAAATATGTTCATAACATATTTGATTATGCGAATAATTGCTAAATTCTGTAACTAGCTCAAACAAATCTCCATTTCAACAACAAAAAAATTATAAATTGAAAAAGGAACTTCCCAAAGTAATTCAAAATAATAGCTAATTTATTTAATTAACTCAAAATAATCTACGTTTTAGATGCGACTCATTTATGATATTTCAATTTTTGTTATAACTGAATTATATTTAATCTCACTTTGTGGTTGTTAACAGAAATTAACTCATTGTTCAAACAATACTAATTTTAAAAAAAGAAGAACGAAGCGGAAAAAAAAAAGCAATGGATTTGTATAGATATGATATAGAAGTGAATACCACGCAAATTATTTATAGCAAATCAAGTAGCGGGGAAGGATCTGGTTATTGTTTTTTGGAAGATAACTACAAAAAAAAAACACAGAAGATTTACATATTTTGAGAAGCGAATCATTATTATAACAATTAATATTCATAAAATTGGCATTTACTCATTATTATCTATGATAGTTTTAAAGAACATTTACTTTTGTTTTTGTAAAAAGATGGAACAATAACATATATTGACATAAAATATAAAATAAGTTCTATTTTTATTTTATAAAAAAAAAAACATATTTAGAAGTTAGTGTATGGGAAGCCCTTTGGCCCATTGGTTGACCAAGGGTTGATTAATGCTTCTACACCAAGAGGTATGAGGTTCGAGTCTCAGGTATTGCGATTTATTAACAAATTTGCAGATTAATGGAGGCAAGTGTGCAAGAGATCTCCAGCGATGTACAATTATAGCCGTTCGCCAGGATTCTACGCAGAGAAGGAAGTGTCGCCAGGTCATGGATCATTGAAGGTATTCATCGAGATTACGAAGAAGGAAGTGTAGTCTGTCGTGGATCTAGTAAAGGTCGGAAGGAATTGTCAGTTGTAGAATCGTCTATGTAACAGTTCTCATAATTTGCAATTAATAATAAATCTAGACGACAAAAAAAAAAAAGAAGTTAGTGTATGTTGATGTCTCTGTATTTTACCGCTTTTAAGCACACTTTTCTCGTGCATTTAGCTAAGTTTCATCTCTCTTTCATTGCATCCATAGTCCTTTTCATATCATTTTCATCACTTAGTACGATTTGCATTGCATGGCATAGCATATTACATATTGGATGTGTTTCAGGTATTTGGAGCTTATTTGGGACTTAATGGATGCAAAGAAGAGAATTGATGATTCAGAGCCAGTCTGAAGTCCCTCAAAGATCGACTCAGATGGAAGTCTTTCATTGCGATTTAGCTTCAGAGCTCTTCATACAAGTTATAGGAACTTGAGTTACCTTTCCAACGGAGGTGATGTCAAGCGAATCAGAGCTTTGATGCAAGAATTATGGTGGTTTTAATGGAGACATATGCAGAAAACTGGTTGGACTCGACAGGAGGTCGAGCAGGCGCTCAGAAACCACCAAGGGTTGGACTCGACCACACCAACTCGACGTGAGGTCGAGTAGGAGGCCATCAAGGAGCACCCTTTGAAGAATCACTCCCCCTCGACCACATGGACTTGACGACACGTCGAGTAGGACGTCAGGAAGCTGTCTGGACACGGACTCGACCACACGGACTCGATGACACGTCGAGTTGGACCACCCACCGACTTCTTATTTTGTCTTGTAGCCAAATTAGGGCAACCTAGTATTCCTATAAATAGGGGTACACGCTATTATCCAGGGGATATTCCTTTTACCCAGCAGATATTCCGCTGCTCTCTCATAAACCCTAGTTTTGTAATCGTTTTTCCCGTTGAATCCTTTAGTTTTTGCACTTACTTTCTTCATCAAAGTTGTAGATCTCGTTCTCATCTATAACATACTTGCTTTTCAATGATTTCTGGGTTTGTGCAATTTTCTGGGTTTTTATGCATGATGTTCTTCAGTGTTCTTGAGTAGTGGATTAGGGTTCTTGAGGATGGATTAGATTAGGTGTGGAATCCTAAGTATATTTAGGTGGTTAAGTGTAGAATTGCTTGATTTCCCTTCTGGTTTAGTAGATCTTAATGCTATTTCTTCTCTGATCAATTGGAAATTGATCTCAGACATTCCAACACCCAAAAGGTGTTTGATGAAATGTCTGAACAAACTTTTCCAGAGATTTGCATACTCTAGCCCAAGAGATTGGATGTTTAGAATGCTTATTGACTTTATTAGATTGAATCATAATGCCTGCTAGGTTATATTTCTTCAATGAGAATTGAGTATGAAAGTGATTTAGCTTGAGAATCTCTGTCACGAGAGTGGATTGATTTGTATTTGAATCTATTTTCTAGGGATAGCTTGATTGAGTTTGTTAACCACCTAGGTAGACTAAGGAGACTGCTATAATCGATTACCCCATTCCTCAGGACCCTTTATCTCTATTGATTGCTTGTTTATCGTTTCTGTTAGCTTTTGTGTTCTACTCGACCTGCTTGCTTATTACTGCTTAGTTTTGATAGTCATTTCTCTTTATGCATGTTCATTCCTGTTCTGTAGCTTTATCGTTTTTATGCATGTTCGATTAGGATTGCTAGATAACAAAACCTCCATTCTGCTTGGCTTGACTTAGTATTCTCTGATCCATCTTGATTGATAATTAGAGCACCTGATTGGATTGATAACCTCTTATACTACAATGGCATGAAAGTATATTAGGGTAATTGATAGCAAAAATCCTAGTATCAATTTGGCGCCGTTGCCATTTGGGTGTCTGCTTGTTACATTTGAGATTTCAGACTTGCTTAGATCAAGTTCTTATCTACTTTACTTTGCTTAATGACTTGCTGGATTTTGCTCTGTCTGTCTGTTTAAGGTCTTTGTCATGCATTACAATGATTTGCCCAAAGAAGAGGAGGACATCTTTGGAGACAACATTCAAGATGAGGAATATGTGGAGCCACAATTAGATGAGAATGTTCTTACATTGGAACAAAAAGTGAAGTTGGATGAGCTTTACAAGGAAAATCCAACATTGACGAGGAGTGACTTAGCGGCTTTGATTCGGTTAAACCTCTTATCATTGCGGGCAGCACTTGAAGGAAGGGAACTCACATTCTATGAGATTAGAGAAGCTCATGCCCTTGAAAAGATGTATTTTCTTACACTGATAGGAGAAGGACAAAAGGTTCATTGGCTCAACCTTTTGATTCTTATGACTAATATTTTGCTATGGAGAAGTCAAGCTAAAGACTTTAAACAAGCTCACTTGGGAGGAATTCCCATGTTTATCTTTGTAAATAGCTCTTTATCTCTTGTTATTTTTGATGTGTTTTTGTAGTGTCTGTGATTTTCAGGAATTAATCGAATTGGAGTCAAAGGAATAGAGACAGGCCAGACTCGATGTGCCCTACTCGACTACAAGTCGAGCTTGCCCCTTGGTGTCACTCCAAACCAAAGACGAACGCCGAGCTCGACGTACCTGCTCGATGAGACGTCGAGTTAGCCCATGAAGCCCACCAGTACCAGGTCAATCACCTCCTTCTTTACCCATCCAAGAGGTAACAACTCCAATTCACCATTGTATATACTACATTTTATTTTGTTTCTCTGTTGGTTTGCCCTGAGTACTCTCTTCCAAATTCTTGTTACACAGAGGACTGTGTAATTTAAGTTTGGGGGAGGGCTCAGAGAGTATTTGACATTGTGTTTTGTTTTCTTATTTCATTGACATCAATGTATATCGAATCAGCCTGATTTAAATAAGATTGTAAAAAACAAATGAGACATTTCCATAGAGAATTTGAAGTTTCTTGAAGTGGTCAAAGTTAAGGTTCAAGTGGATGAGCAAGATTAGTTCTTCACCAGTGAACTAATGCAGCTTCTTCCAAACTAGACTACACAATTTCAGACTATACACCAAAAAAACTAGACTATGCACAATTTCAGACTATACACCAATAAACTATACAATCTTACTCTTCATCATCACCATCATCATCATCATCATCATCATCATCGTCATGTAGGTTGTTCAGCCAATCAAACTCATCCAAACCTCTCTCGACAATCACATTGATTCTCCACAACACAATCTTACTTTCCCATTCCATGCCTTCGATAGCATAGTCTCCAAAGCAAACCCTTAAAGAATTTGTATTCTAACTTCCCGTACCATTCCAATTGTTTCTTGACAGTAGTTTCCACATCTCTCAATATAATAACGGAGTTTCGTCGTCGCCGGTGGCCGGAAAACTGGAGGCAAGTAAGGGTTAAAGAATTTGGACTTTTTTCTTCTTACAATTCCAACTTCCATTTCTCTTTCCACAAGCTTTCTCACTATATCTATCATCTTATGTGCAATCTCTTTAACGGATTCATCATAACCTCGGTTCTCTATCAAGTGAATAATAGCACAGAAGGCAAGACCCAACAACTTTTATCTACCAACAACTCTATGGTGAGCCTAGCCTTGTCGTTATCACGAGAAATTTTTTCAAGTTGCGGAATTTTTTGGCATGAAAAATAAATTTTGGTGAGAAATTTTTACTTTCTTATTATCTTCTCTCACTAAAGAAAGGTAATTTAGTCATTTTATACATGAATAAGATATTTTTGAAAATGAACAATATGAGAGGGTATTTTTTAAAAAAGGCATAGAAAAATGAGCATTTACAAAAAAAATTGTTGTGTCTGATATTTGTTGCAATATATTGTTGTTATTAAATTACTATCCAAAATGTATTTCAACTTTTCTTCAACTATGCTATGAAACTTAAAAAAGAAAAATTGAATTTTAGATTATGAAACTTACTAATACCAACACAACCAATATAATTTTAATTGTCAATAGTAAAACAATCTTATTATAAGTAAATCTTAAAAAATATATTAAACTCAAAAGTATAATAAGATTCATAGTTGGCTCAACTAAAATTTAATATAATATTTGCATAAGATTGCAAGAAACTTACTAAATTTTCTAAAACAAATATTTATTGATTAACCCATGTATTACATGGGTCCTACTCTAGTATTGTATATATATTACAAAATGAGAACTATGTAACTTTTATTGACATATATTATATTGCATTTCGTATGTGTAAAAATATGTGAACATTGTAAAAGAAGCATATATTTATAGAAAGGGTGAGTTAAAAATATGTACATAGACGACCAAATAATTAAGAATCTATACATGAAAATTAATAATTTAGTTCTCTTTCATCTGACTCAAAGTAATGCCAAAAATAACCTTCGTCACATATGCGCGTTAACAAGAAAAATATCGAGATAAATAGTTTAGATGCAGCAGCAAAATATGAGTTTTGGCGGTAACAAGTTTAAGTAGTTAATTATTTGATTAGCACGATATACATTATTTTATGTCGATATAGCTTTTAATAACATGTTTTTCTAAAACATTATCAAGGTAAAAGCACTATTCTTCTTACGTCGAAAACATGTTTATCGTGTCAAATTATTTATTATATGATTGGTATCAGCTAACTCATATATTAACATGTTTACTTAATTTGATAATTTAATTATTACCGTTAATTTATACACTAGCAAATTAGTTATCACCCTAACATATCTTTTAAAAATGGTAAATTATATGTTACATCATAGATAACTATATGGTTAATAAATTATTTATGTTTTTTGATCATGTTAATAACTAATTTTGTTTTTATTTCACTCGGTAACTAATATATTAGCAATTATCTTATTTCGTAACATGTTAAAATATTTATTTGTTCATTATTTATCTCGGTAACCAATTAGGATGACAAGAACAGATGAACGGATTAGTTCCATTTGTCTTCAAAATCAAAATCACCATTGTTGTAACCAGTTTTGTCATAATTGAATAATCACTTTGTCAAAATCCTGGAACCAACACCGCCTTGGTCTTCCTTTTTGCTGAATTGAAGATTGACACTTTGCTGGATTTGTTTTGCATAGCCACCGACACTGTTATGTCGGATCTAGAACCATTAAAACCATCGATATTCTTTAATTTCACATAAAAAATATCAAAAAAGGAGAGACAACAATGATGGAGAAAGTAAAATAATTTTTTTTAGTATGATGAAGAGAAGTTCCTTAACAAAACTAGCAAATCTGCAGAAAACAAAGCAAAAAAATGGAGGTGGCGAGAAGTAGAAGAACGGCAGTGACGAACCATGATGGAGCACGGTGGCACTACGACGACGTTGTCATGAGTGGATGTGACATCTCGTGTAGATTGTGCAGACAGGAGAGCATCAGTGATGAGATCAAAGTCGATGAGTAGATATATATCGACGTATCGTCACAGCCGCATCTCTATTTCTTCTATTTTGTCGATTTAGTTCTCTTCATCTCTTCAATCATTTGATTAATATATTTAAAGGGTATAATTGTCACAAAAAGCAAAACATTAAAAGAGAACATTTTTGAGGTGAGAGAACTAATTATTGATTCTTCCATGTTTAGATTGTCATATTACCCTTATAGAAATGCAAAATCCACTTTGTTTTTTTTTCTCTCTCTTTCTCTAAACGCCCCCCCACCCCTTATCTTTTAAACAAATCTAAAGTAAGTCTCGTTTGCCTCTCCGGCATGCCCTCCCGGCGACGGAGAGGGCTCCCTCTTCTCTAGTTGGTTCCTTTTTAGATCCTCCATATAGATTGTGAATGTGTTAACTTTATTAGAAAACTAATGTACATATATATACTAAGACACGGTCCTATGATTAGGGATTCATTAATTACAATTATGTCTCTTAAGACTTTATGACTAATTTACTCTATACGCTCTCTCAAGATGGAGGGAGTTGTCGAATTCCAATCTTGGAACAGGCGGACTGAAAGTGATCTCGAGAAAGAGGCTTCGTGAGTGCATCCGCTAGTTGATCTCTTGTTGAAACGTGAGAGACTCGAAGAGCACCAGACTGAATCATGTTGCGGACAGAGTGATACTAAAGAGCTATGTATTTCATACGCGAGTGTAAGACCGGTTTAGCGCACAAGTATGTTTCTCCAAAGTTTTCACAGAATATAGATGGGCCCGTTGGCAATTTAGTATATAACTCAGATAAGAGTGAGCATAGCCACATTACTTTAGATGATGCGTTTTCTACAGCCCGATATTCAGATTTGGTTAGGGAACGCGATACATTGCGCTACTTCTTGGAGGATCACGATATCGGATTACTTCCGAGATATATGAAATATGCATTTGTAGATACATAGTCATAAGAATCACTAGTCCAGTCACGTCCGAGAATACATGAAGATTGATTGGAGATGTTGAATTGAGAAAAATTCCATGTGTGATGCTGCTTGCAAGAAACCAGAGAACTCGTTTGGCAGGTTGCCAATTATTTTGTGTTGATTGATGCATAAATTGAGATAATCAGTTAACCGCAAAGGCAATGTGAGGGCGTGTAAAAGCTAAGTATTGCAAGCTTCCCACGACAGAGCGATATTCTGATGTATTGTCAAGTTTGGTTCCACTGTGAGGGGTCAGCTTTGATGAGGTTGGCTGGGGAGTCGCAATCGGTTTAGCAACGAGCATGTTCGTTTTGGCTAATATACTTCCTTCACATAAGGTGCAGCCCTTGTTTCATTCGTGTTGTTTCAACGCCGAGGAAGTAATGGAGATCGGTTGGATCTTTAATTGAGAAATGCTCCGCAAGGAAAGAGAGAACCGCAGCCACAAATGTTGGATCGCTCCTTGTGACAATAATGTCATCAACATAGTCCAAGATAGTACCATGACAGTAAATAAAAAAAGACGTGTCAGAAAGAGAATTGAGAAAACAAATGTTAAGTAGATGTTGCTTCAACTCCATGTACCAGACTCGCGGAGCTTGTTCAATCCGTAAATGGCCTTACGAAGTCGACAAACATGTGAAGGTTGATCCCTGTCTATAAACCCCGGTGGCTGAGCCATGTAGACTTCTTAAGTGAGAGTCCTTTGTAGAACGCATTGTTGACATCAAGCTGCTTGAGTGGCCAATTTTTCTTTACCACAACATCAAGAACAAGTCTTATGGTTGTCGATTTATTTACCAAACTAAAGGTTTCAGCATAGTCCACTCTGTATTGTTGGTTGAAACCCTTGGCTACTAATCTTGCTTTATACTTGTCAATGACACCATTGGGAAGACACTGGAGTTTGAAGACCCACCTACATCCGACAAGATGTTGAGTTGAATTTAGAGGAACAAAGCCCCATGTATGATTTCGTTGTTGTGTAGTAAGTTCATCGACCATTGGAAAACAAAATCTTTTGTCTTTTAGAGCCTAAGTAACCGTGGTGGGTTCTGATGGATGTGCTTTGGATAGTGCAACGGTGTGACTGGTTTTCGTTTTTGGTTTGGAGATGTTGTTTTGGATCATGTTTCTATTTGATGTTGATTTTGTGGTGGAGCAAGTTGTGGCTGAGTTGCGGCGATAACAGTGGTTTGATTTTGTAGCGAGGTAATGGTAGTCGTTTCATTGACCGGTCGAGGGTGTGTCAAAGAGGATGGATTGGTTTCAAGGTTTGGATTTGGCAGTAGACCTATGAATGTTGTATTTGAGTTTGACTGGACCTTAGGTTCAGGTCCATTTTCATGTGAAGAAGTGGGCTCAAAATTAAAAGTGGAGGAAGAAGAGGATAAGGTTGGAGAGTCGCGCACCTGATATTGGTGAGAGCTCGTCGGATTGTCGGGTTGTCGAGGATGCACAGTTGTCGTCGAAATGATTGGTTGTGGCAAGAGAGCTGTTGGTGCCGGCAAAATCGACAATGGTGGTTGGTGATGAAGAACCGAGCACCGGGACCATGAAATTGCAGGGAGAAAAGACGACGAAGACTCAATAGGAGTGACTAAGGATGACGGGCTCTGTTCATGACTTGAGGAAGAGGGTGAATTGCGATTTGTGGAAGTGGAAAATCGGTCAGTTGATTCATCAAACACGGCATGCCAAGAGGTATAGAGTCTCTTCTTGTCCACATCAAAGCAAAAAATATGCAGCTTGTGTGAGTGAATAACCGAGAAACACACATCGTCTTTATCTTGCTTCTAACTTGGTGCGAGTGTAAGGTCTGAGCCATGGGAAGCATAGATAGCCAAATACACGAAGACGTTCGTAATTCGGTTACAATCCGAACAACTTCTGGAGTGATTGAAATGACAACACCGGTGTGGGCATCATGTTAATGAGGTAAAGGGGCCAAGGGTTTGCTGAGTATGGTGAGCTGATCGCCAAGTTGGCTCGAGGCAGCCAAGGTGTAAATGGCGAGGGAGCTTAGGAGCTCGATGAAGGCTGCATTGTTTTCAACTAAGGACAACAATGCGCATCGTGTCCTGGGACATTGCATATCTGGCATTTTCCCAAGTAGGGCTTGAACCCACGCTGGCCAGATTTGTTGAATGTCGATGGCTGCCAGTTGTTTGGTGAAATCGGCTTTTTCATACCTCCACAATTGCAGTATGTTAAATTTATACTTAAACTATGCCTATAGTTGGGCTTGGCATACGTGTTGTTGAGAGTTTCCTAGATTTGAGAAGAGTTGGTGGCACGCGATACCAATGACTGAACAGCTGGAGAGATGATTCCAGTTAAGGCACTATAAATAAATTTGTCTTGTCTCTTCCAGAAGGTGAACGCCGGATTGACCGAGACAACATTGTTGACAATGATTGTTTGTGGTGGGATCTCAATGAAATTATCAAGGATCCCGCTAGATCATACCCATCAGGCAAGGCATGGATCTGAAGGCTCCACGTGAGATAATTAAGAGAGGTTAGTTTGGTGGCATTGGATGTGTTGATGTTGAAAAGTGTTTGAGGTGTGAGGAAGACAGCTTCGTCTGTGGTGACTAGGAGGCCGTTGGGAGGAGCCATGATGGACGGCTTGGTTTGTTTGAAAGAAAAAATAAATAGGTTTAGGTTATCGTTGCTTTGATACCATATAGATTGTGAATGCGTTAACTTTATTAGAGAACCAATGTACATATATATATACTAAGACACAACCCTATGATTAGGGATTCATTAATTACAATTATGTTCCTTAAGACTTTATGACTAGTATACTCTATACTCCACTCATCGTGTCTCTTCTTTGGTGGTGCGGTAGTCCATACGATCCATTCTGGTCTCTTGTTGGTGGTTTGGAGTGAAGCTGTCCCGTGGCTGCAGAAAGACACTTAGGTTTGCCTACTAGCAGTGGTGCGGTTCGTTTTCTTGAGGTCGGCGTCATGGCCGATAGTTATTGTCGGCGGATCTGATTTGTGTCTCTATGTGCGGCGCGTTTCTCTCCGGTAGATTAGTTGGCTTTGGTCAGAGATAGGATTTGGGGTCTTCCCTCATGGGATTAGCTCTAGTGGTCGGTGTCTGGCGTGTAACTCGCTGGTTATGTTGACCTCGTCCTCCTCCAGCTGGTTCGTTGCCTTGATTGTTGAAGATTTGGTTCGCTGCTCGGTTAGCTCAGGTAAGCTCTTAATGTGGGGCTTGAATCTAAAAAGGAAAGATAGTGGTGAGTAAGTCTCTTCTTCGGTAGCAGAGGTGTGGAATTTTCTCCCATTTGATGTGGTTGCGACTCTGGGTTTGGTGGTCGAGAAATTTTTAGATCGAGCCGCGCTTGGTCAAGGACACCAATAAGCCAAAATAGAGTTTCTCTTGGCCCAATCGCCCAAACAGTTGAAGATCCTCCGAGATCTTAGAAGGTTATGGTAGGTTTTGTTTTATGGAGCTTGATTGAGCCACTAGCCTTTGTAAGGTGTTGTGTCTTTTACTTCCATCAGACCAGACTAGAAGGGTGTTTTGGTGTGAGATTTCGTAAGTCGCCGTATTTAGAGGAAGGTGTGAGACCTGAGGTGGTTAGATTGTTAGGCACGTGATGTAACTTTAATAGTCGAAATGAGAACGCTTACGCATAGCGGAAGGTATGTAGCTGGTCAGTGTTGGTGTCGGATCCCGCACCAGAAGTCCGAGACCAACCAAAGATTGCCATGTAGTCAAGATAATGGCCCATAAAGGATAAAGCCCATTGGACCCGTGAGCCGAAGGAACGGTCGAAGTGGTTATCACCACTTCGAGAATCCGAAGTGACTGCACTTCGACATGAGTTCGGTATAGAAGACACGGGTAAGTCGGTTCAAGGACACTTGGGCCAAAAGGCGAGGCCCATGAAGATCAGAGTCAACTCAAATTCAAAAGTTGAGCAT
The DNA here is from genome assembly GCF_000004255.2 of Arabidopsis lyrata subsp. lyrata. NCBI lineage: Eukaryota > Viridiplantae > Streptophyta > Magnoliopsida > Brassicales > Brassicaceae > Arabidopsis > Arabidopsis lyrata. Next base: position 20,207,482 of record NW_003302549.1, on the reverse strand, counting down.
TAAAGTCAAAGATCAAAACGGACACATTTAAGAGGGAATAATTGTACTTAATTATTCATTTTAATGTCGTTTCTTTATGTATAAATATAAAGGCCAATGGCCATGTAAAGGGGATCTTTTCCGAGAAGCAAGAAATAATATAGCAATTTTCGTAACAATTCATAAAGCTTTCTACATTCTTATTTTTTGTCCCTCAAGAATAATGTTCCCTATTAACAAAAATACTTGAGTGTGTGAATCCGACATCCACATTTTGGCGCCGCCTGTGGGGACTTAGGATTCTTGAGTGGTCAGATTTTTCTTTACTACATTCCCGAGATAAGCAGCAATGTCCGGAGGAGATGCCGTTGAGACATCATTGGCCGAAACCCTCAAAGCTATGCAGCAAACCATGTCGGACATATCACAAAAGTTCTCGGATGTGGAAAAGGCCGTCGATACGTTGCAAACATCCCAGGTATCTCTTAGTCAAAATGTCAATACTATACAAACTCGTGTTCGCTCTTTAAGTGCAGGAAATCCTGTGGGAATCCGAAGGAGGATGTTCAACTCGCCAAGTTCCGTTGCACGAAATGAAACCAGCGGACAAACAACCCCTGGTGCTACTAATAATGTAATTCAGCCATTGGATGGAGAGGCACAGCTCGAAGATGAAGTTCAACTTGCAGATCAATACGAGCAGGAAAACCTCGACCAGCTCGAGACTATGAGGAAGGTTAGCCAAGAACTAAAAGAAATGAAGTCAAAGTTCCATCAAGCTACAAGTTCGGAGCCAGACATCAATCGAGTCATTGAAGAAGCTAGGCGAACACCTTTCATCTCGCGAATTGCGAGTTTGAGAATCAAAGATTCCCGAAAACTCAAGCTGGACCCTTACAGCGGATTGGAGGATCCAAAGAGCTATCTCGCAGCTTTTCTGATCGCTGCTGGGAGAGTCGAATTGGATGAAGCTGATGAGGATGCAGGTTACTGCAAGCTTTTTTCGGAAAATCTATGCAGTCAAGCTTTAATGTGGTTCACCCAATTAGAGCCGGGTTCGATCAGCAATTTCGACGAGCTATCAGCTGTATTCTTAAAGCAATATTCCATCCTTATGGATAAAAGCGTTTCGGATGCCGATCTTTGGAACTTATCACAGGGATCAAATGAATCACTTCGAGTTTTCATCACCAAGTTCAAAGGAGTGCTTTCAAAGCTCCCAAGAATCTCACAACAATCAGCTTTATCTGCCTTACGAAAAGGATTGCGACACGATTCAAGATTTAAAGAAGATTTAATACTTCATAAACCAGACACAATTCAGGATGCACTCTTCCGCGCAAACAACTGGAGCGAGGTAGAGGACGAAAAAGAAAATTTTGCCAAAAGAAATAAGCAAGAAAAGCCGGCAATCACTGTCCCCGCCAAGAAGTTCGAACCCAGGGAGAATAGAGGACCAAAGAAATTTGGATCGCAACCCTTCAACAGTACCGTCGGAAAGCAATTCCAAGGGAAAGGAAGATCAAACACGTGGGTCCGTGATGAAAGTTTATATTGCGACATTCATAAAGTGACCGGACATTTAACCAAGGATTGTAGCGTTCTTAAAAGGCACCTCGCAGAACTTTGGGCCAGCGGAGATCTTTCCAAATTCGATATAAAAGATTTTGTGAAGGAATACCATGAAGCAAAGGAAAACCCCAAAGATCAAAATTCTAAAAGACCAAGGTTAACCAGCGAGGAAGAACCTAGGAATTCTAAGGGTAAGATCAATGTTATTCTAGGAGGTTCCAAATTTTGTCAAGATTCGATAAGTTCCATCAAGAAACATAGACGAAATGTCCTACTCAAAGCAAGCTTGAGCGAAGAAGTCGATTTTCAAAGTGCATCAATATCATTTAATGAAGAAGAAACGCGGCACCTCGAAAGACCTCATGATGATGCCCTAGTCATTACCCTAGACGTTGCCAACTTTGAAGTATCAAGGATCCTTATAGATACAGGCAGTTCGGTCGACTTGATCTTTTTAAGTACATTAGAAAGAATGGGAATTAGTCGGGCGGACATAGTAGGACCTCCGTCTCCATTAGTTGCATTCACAAGTGAGTCAGCCATGTCTCTTGGGACAATCAAGCTACCGGTCCTTGCCAAAAAGGTATCGAAGATCGTGGACTTCGTTGTCTTCGATAAGCCCGCAGCTTACAACATCATCCTCGGGACTCCCTGGATTTATCAAATGAAAGCAGTCCCCTCTACATATCATCAATGTATCAAATTTCCAACATCAAGAGGAGTGGAAACAATTCGGGGAGATCAAGAAGCTTCACGGACGTGTTATCTAGCTAGCCACCGTATGAAGATCCAATAGCAATTAACGAAGCCCGCAAAAGAGGGAATAAGAACAAAATTTCCTAGCGGGCAGAAAAAAGATGATGTAGTAATTGAAGTGGTGTTGGAAGAAGACAAAACGGACCGGAAAATTCGAATTGGGGCGACTTTGACTGGCCAAATAAAAGAAGCTTTGATCAAACTTTTGAGAAAAAACGTAACATCATTCGCATGGTCAGCGGCAGATATGCCCGGCATAGATCCAAGCATAATTTGTCATGAACTAAACGTGGATCCAAGCTTCAAGCCGGTGAAACAAAAGAGAAGAAAGCTTGGAGTGGAGCGAGCAAAGATAGTAAATGACGAAGTGGATAAACTTTTGAAGATAGGGTCCATAAGAGAAGTGCAATACCCGGAATGGGTAGCGAACACTGTCGTTGTCAAGAAGAAGAATGGGAAAGATAGGGTTTGCATCGACTTCACAGACCTCAATAAAGCATGTCCCAAAGACAGTTTCCCGCTCCCACATATAGATCGACTTGTGGAATCCACCGCTGGGAATGAGCTGTTAACATTCATGGACGCCTTCTCGGGTTATAATCAAATAATGATGAACTCCGAAGACCAGGAAAAAACGTCATTTATCACTGATAGAGGTATCTATTGTTATAAGGTAATGCCTTTCGGTTTGAAAAATGCAGGGGCGACTTATCAACGATTGGTTAACAAAATGTTCCACCATCATCTCGGGAAAACGATGGAAGTCTACATAGATGATATGTTGGTTAAATCGTTAAAGAAAGAAGATCATGTTAAGCATTTAGAAGAATGTTTTGATATTCTCAATAAATATCAAATGAAGCTGAACCCGGCGAAGTGCACATTCGGAGTCCCATCCGGAGAATTTCTTGGCTATATCGTGACAGAAAGAGGGATTGAAGCCAATCCAAATCAAATTAACGCCTTTCTAAACATGCCATCTCCAAGAAACTTCAAGGAAGTACAACGATTGACTGGACGGATTGCGGCTTTGAATCGTTTTATCTCGAGATCAACAGATAAGTCGTTACCTTTCTACCAAATTCTAAAAGGAAACAAATGATTCCTTTGGGATGAGAAGTGTGAAGAAGCTTTTGGGGAACTTAAGGCATACTTAACCACTCCACCTATACTGTCCAAACCAGAAGTGGATGAAAAACTTTATTTGTACGTGTCGGTTTCAAACCATGCGGTTAGTGGAGTCTTGGTTCGGGAAGACCGCGGGGAACAGAAGCCAATTTACTATGTAAGTAAGTCAATGACGGATCCGGAAACCAGATACACAATGATGGAAAAACTCGCACTCGCGATGGTGACTTCGGCTCGAAAGCTGCGCCCATATTTTCAATTCCATCCAGTTGAAGTATTAACCAACCAACCGCTCCGAACAATACTTCATAGTCCAAGTCAGTCCGGACGTTTGGCGAAATGGGCGGTAGAATTAAGCGAGTACGATATAGAATTCAAAAGCCGGATAAGTATGAAGGCTCAGGTTTTAGCAGACTTCTTGACTGAGCTACCAATACCTGGAACGATAGAGCAACCGGAGAACCAAACTTGGAAATTACATGTAGATGGGTCTTCAACAAAGCAAGGATCCGGAGTGGGAATCAAGTTGGAATCTCCAACATCAGAAATTCTAGAACAGTCATTCCGATTATTATTCAATGCCTCCAACAATGAGGCAGAATGCAAAGCCCTAATTGCCGGACTTCGATTGGCACAAGGAGTTGGAGCTAAGGAAATAGTGGCTTATTGTGATTCGCAATTAGTAGTTAACCAGTTTAATGGAGACTATGAAGCCAAAGACTCAAGAATGGAAGCATACCTCGAAGTGGTGAAGGATCTATCTAAAAATTTCTTGAAATTCGAATTAATCCGCATACCTCGGCGAGAGAATACAGTTGCGGACGCACTTGCCGCATTGGCGTCAACATCAGATCCTGAGTTGAAAAGAGTTATTCCAGTGGAGTGCATTTCGGAGCGAAGCATTCAAGACAACAAAGAAACCCTCGTCGTTACAAGGTCTCGAGCAGCAGCACGTGACCGTGGCGAACCAGAGATCGAACCACCACCCAACAAACGGAGGAAGTCAAAGGGATCAAACACATCTAACAAGGAACCCGTTGTCTTAGCAGAAGATGTGATCCCAGAAACGATATTAGAGTCCGAGCCGTTAATCGAGGAGGATGTTCTTGAACCAAACGAACATCCCGAGCCAGAGCCACGAGTATTTCACAAGGTTGACCAAATTCCGGCTAAAGACTGGGGGGCTGACTGGAGGGAGCCAATAAAGCACTACATCATGACAGGCGAGCTCCCAAAGAATAAGTGGCAAGCCAGGAAAATGAAAATCGTTAGCGCGAAATTTTGTCTATCAAAGGATGCATTATATAGACGAGGTGTCAGTGACCCTTACCTATTATGCATTTTTGGATCCGAAGTCGAAATCGTCATGAGCGAAGTGCATGAAGGATTATGTGGGATTCATTTATCAGGAAGAGCTATGGCTTTTAAAGTTAAAAGAATGGGATACTATTGGCCCACTATGATCACGGATTGTGTTAAATTTGCCCAAAGATGTAAGCGCTGCCAACTCCATGCACCATTGATCCATCAACCTTCGGAGTTATTCTCTTCCATCTCTGCCCCGTACCCTTTTATGAGATGGTCAATGGACATCATTGGACCATTGCACAGATCAACTCGAGGTGTACAATACCTTTTGGTCTTGACGGACTACTTTTCAAAATGGATTGAAGCTGAGGCATATGTTGGCATCAAGGATTCGGCGGTAAAGACTTTCATTTGGAAAAATATTATATGTCGACATGGAGTTCCGTATGAAATAGTCACCGATAACGGGCCACAATTTATTTCACAAGAGTTTGATGCTTTTTGTGCGGACTGGGGAATCAAAGTCAGTTACTCTACCCCACGATATCCGCAAGGAAACGGTCAAGCTGAAGCCGCGAACAAGACGATATTGAGCAATCTCAAGAAACGTTTGAATCATCTAAAGGGAGGATGGTATGAAGAACTCCAACCCGTCCTATGGGCCTATCGTACAACCCCTAGGCGACCTACCGGAGAAACTCCATTCTCTTTGGTTTATGGCATGGAGGCAGTAGTACCAGCTGAACTCAACGTGCCCGGACTTCGCCGAACAGAAGCACCATTAAATGAGGAAGAAAATTCAGCGATGCTTAATGATTCACTAGATACCATAAATGAAAGACGTGATCAAGCTTTGATTCGGATTCAGAACTACCAGCAGGCAGCAGCCCGATATTACAATTCTAAAGTCAATAGTAGGCCGTTCTTCGTAGGAGATTATGTGTTAAGGCGCGTCTTTGACAATAAAAAAGAAGAAGGTGCCGGCAAACTCAGTATTAATTGGGAAGGACCTTACATTATTACCGAAGTGGTTCGGAACGGTGTTTATAGATTAAAAGACTTAGAAGACAGGCCAGTCAAGCGACCTTGGAATGTGATCAACCTAAAGAAGTTTTATGTTTAAAGCTACACGCATTTTTATGTACATGAACTACGGTGTGGCTTGATCCCGAAATGGGTACGTAGGCAGCTCGGAAACGAGTTCAGCTATTAATAAAAATTTGTTTTATTTCTGCATTAAAGGGAAAGGTTCGACTGTGCGAACAAATGAAGCAAATAAAAGTTCGGCTATGCGAACATACAAGGGATTGGAAATAGAGCGTTTATTCAAAAAAAAAAAAAGGGGATGGAATGTCCCTCATCGAACACCTCGGGTTATGGAGATCTTGTTGACAAGCAGAACACTTCATCTCCTTGACCAGCAAGGTCGAGGATTGGCATCATACAGTCCGGAATTCGAGCGAAGTCAGAGATTCCAAGCTCGACCCATTCTCCAGGGTGAGATTCAAGGACGTGAAGATCTCTTGACACCGTAGTAAGCCTGCGTTGCATCCGGTTAATCTTCTTCCGGAGTCTCCTCTTTTCCAACGTAAGCTTCCGATGTTGAAGCGCAAGTGCCTCTATGAACGCCATCGCTGTTCCTTGGTCTCTGATTGGGAGATCCCTGATCAAAGCACATGGAGATCGGATCTGGGATCTTAAGAAACCGTGAAGTGGAAGAGGCCGCCTAGTTGGCTCATTTCGGGCATCTTCGTTTATCATTCCGATCCTGGAAAAGTCGGGCATAGATTCTGAACATCGAAGGTTGAACTCCATACCTGTTAAAATGAAAAAGAGCGGTGAGGAGAAAAGAGAAGTTGAGACTATAATTTATAGGAATGTCATATTCCTAAGTCAGCTGCGGATTCTATCCTAGGAATGGAGTGATTCGCGGAGAGATTTATGCCCTCGAACAGATCCTGCATTAAAAGACGCATCTCCGAGAATATTTGAAGAGTAAGGAAAATTGCAAATGTTTCCATAAATAAAAAGGGGCCGAAGCCCATTACGAGTTCAAAATAAGTGAAGACGTTAGAGAACATTTATGGAAGAGGCTCAGGAACAGGCTCCTTCATCGCCGGTTTAGTCTTCGAAGTGGACGCCTTGTTCTTGGCATCCACTTCGGGATGATCCCGAACGCGTTTCCGACAGGTGCTGGCCTCCTCCTCGTCTTCTTCTTCGCTGTCAAATGGAACGGCATAGACCGGGGCATTCACGGGACCCGGGACTCCTTTAGCGCGAAGATACATCTGAAGCATCTTCGGGATCTCAGCGACAGAATCAAAGTTCCGCCATTCCCATTGAAACGGATCACTTTCCAAAGCCCGTATCTTCCTCTCCACCCGAGCGATGCGAGCCTCGAGTGTTTGCCTTTTGAGGCCCAGCCGCTGCCTCTCTTCACATAAGCGACGATGTTTGTCGGCAACCTAGCATAAAGATGAATGAATAAGATGAAACAAAAAGTTTTTAATCAAAAACGACAGATATTAACCTTGTCAATAAAGTCGCAAGCCTCTTTCTTCTCCTTTGAAGGAAAGTGAAAGACGGCGTGAGGGAAAAGAACGCCGGCCGGTTCAAAGCCGTCGCCGGATAAGAAGAGTGGGCTGCCGGGATCAACGGGGGTTACTTTTTCGTTTTCCATTCTCGTAATATTTCTCAAGTAAGATTCTAAAATCGTATTTAAATAAAGCTTAGAGGTAGGTAAGCCTTTATTTATAATGATTTAGGGTTTGTCTTGGAACCATAAAATCCAATAATGGTAGTGTGCCCGAGTGGTTTAAACCATTTTGGAAAATCGAGAAAAGGTAGTTATTGCATTAAAGACGAGCCGTTTTCCCTACTTTTAAGAAATAAGAAGGGAAAGAGCAACCGTCGCATTAACTACAAAAGTTTCTAAGGCCCAAGCCCAATAAATTTATCGAGTTGACTAAACCCGAAGTGGGGAACTCGCTTTAAGCCGAGCTCAGTTCTCGCATTCTTAAGAGAAAGGTCTGATCAGCCTAAAAATCTCAAAAGCATAACCACAAGGCCACAAAAGGTTAAAAGCGGACTTTGCAAACCCGCATATAATTTTAACCAAACCCCCTTGGGGTCAAAACCTAGAAAGGTTTAAAAGCCTCCTCAGGCAAATATCTTGTTCGAAAGAAATAATAAAGCCTCCTTAGGCAAAAACAAGTTCAAAATTAAGTTTTAAAACAAATGGGACAATCCCCAATTTAAAGTGGACGCAGCCACTACGGAGTAACAGCCACCTCGAGCTCCGGATCGGCAGTCGAAGTTTCATTCGCCTCCTTGGCTGGTGCTTGGTCAGATGGGGCTCCTGGTCCGCCCTCCATAGTACAACCATCCTCTGGGGTGACCGCCGGTGCCGCAGGAACTTCGGGTAGGACGACATCTTCCGTCTCACTTGAGCCTGGGAAGGACAGTTCCATTCAATTTTTTTGGTGAGAAAAAGGTGGCAAGTGTCAAGAGTCAGGTGTTACCTGCCCAGTCTAGACCCGATTCACTTATAGGAGGCGATTCAGTAAAGAATTCCTCGAAGTCCTGCGGGTTGAAGGTCGAAGTAGGAAGCGCTGCCAAGCGACTTCGCTTTTCAGAAAGATTAGCCGACAATTCGGTCCTTTCTTGCTCCTCGGAGAAATCTGTATCATGAATTTGATCCAACAGAATCAGGTTGCTTTCGTGCTCCTTGATATCTGATTCCAAATCTGACCTAGCTTTCTCGGTCTGCATGAAGCGGATGGCCCCTTGGATCAACTCCATCCCGCGTCCCTTAACCTCCTTTCTGGCTTTCGATGCCGATCTTGCCAACTCGGAATCACGCAATTTGGCGACCGCCTTGTACTTCGCGTTAAGCTCAATAAGTTGGTTGTTCAGGGAATCAGCGGTTGATTCGGATTCGTGAAACCTACCCTGAGCACCAGAAAGCTCCTCCTGGAGTTTGAAATTCTGGTCGTACTGGTCCTGCAACTCCCCTTTTATCTTCGCAAGATCGGATGTTAGACTGTCAACCTTGTCCTCCAGATCTTGCTTGGAACCGGTAGAAGAGCTTAGTTCAGCCTCAAGAGCAGAAAATTTTTTCGTCCACGCGTCAATCTCCTTCTCCCGACCAATGACCAGTCCCTCATAATGTTCAATCATGTCATTAAACTCACTGTTAGCCTGCCATTATGCAAGAAATCGAGATGGTGAGGCATTTCGATGAACGGCAGCACAATCGGAAAAATAAAGCGGAACTAATCCGAGATGAATGATGAGCATGAAGCAAATAACGTTCACGAATCGCAGGGCGCCACTTGTCGAAGTCTAGCAAGATCGAACCCGATCGGGTCTTGAAGCATCGGAAGACGTTGCCTTCTTTCTCCATAGCTGCGAAGGAGGAAGAGTGGTAAAAATTGGAATCTGAATAGAGATAAGAACTTTTAAGTATGTATGAAACACCAAACCTGAAAGCGATTTGACTTGAGGAACAAGAGCAGGCTTTAACCTCGAGGAAGCATCTCGAGATTCAGAATCTCCCTTTTTAGGAGATGCACTCCGAGCAGTCTTCTCACTGTCAGGCTGAGAAGACATATCAACCGTTCGAGGAGGACCCATTGGTTCAGTAGGAGGAGATAATCGAGGTGAACGGTCAGTCCGGGCCCTTGACTTCTCCCTTCGCGGGGAAGAATCACTACGAGAAGACTTGTCTCTCTTCTTGCGAACCAAATTCTTAAGTGGTTCATTGCTAAAATCATCTCGGGGAAGACGAGGTGAATCACGGCGAGGAGATCGGTCCCTCCGAGGAGAACGTGCGTCACGACGATCGCGACGAGGGGTTAACCTAAAAGAAGCGACGGATCTAGCTCCTTCGGAGCTGCCGTCATCAACTAGCAGGGTCCTACTGTAGTCCTTCTTATCGATAGAAGCCGCAAGAAACTCTTTCTTCCCTTCACAAGCCTCAGCTATCGGCTTGGAGAGCACCTTACGCTTGGCCGCAAGGGCCCGAGATGACATCCCCTGAGTTGAGGGAGGAGGCGGAAGTTGGTGAAGTTGACTTGGGGGGCTCATCCTGAGCCTGTGGTTGGCTTCTAAAAATCGTTCAAGAGTGAAGGAATTCCAAAGGGTTTCCCCTTCGAGAATTATTTTGAAGAATTCAACGAATGCGTCAGACGGGAGAGTCGGAGCGATGAAAGCTGCGAAATGAAACAACAGTTTTAGTCAATAAAGATAATAAAACAATTGGGAAAGATATGGGCGACCTAATCTCTACCAGGTTTCGCAGACCACTTCGAAGGGAGAAAATCTGCAAGATTTCCAATCGAAGCGGGAGTTTTCTTAATCAGAAACCAAGGATGATGCCAATTTTCATCCTTGTTCGGGAGATGCGAAATGATGTTCCTGTTGGCGTTAGGATATGCTAAGAAATACCCCGTTTTCTTCGATGAACTTCTCACGCTTAGAAGTTCATTTAGCTCAGTGACTCCGATAACGTATCCGGCCTCCGCCGCGATCGTTATAATTCCAAGGATAGTACGAAGAAGATTGGGGGTTAATTGAGGAAGAGCGATTTCAAGAGCCGCAAGGTATCGAACTAGGGCTTCGGGAAGAGGAAAAGTCAGCCCGCAACCTTTAAAATAGATCTCATATACACAGAAGTAGCCGTCGCGGTGGCTTTCTGGGGACTCCGTAGGATCAGCTATCTGCGCCTCCGCCATAATTCCCGGTGGGATTCGGCAGAGCTCCTTCAATCGTTCAAGGGATTGAAGGGTGCAGGTGGATCTATAGTGCGGACCGGCAATATCATTAGGGCGGGTGCACTCATCATTGCTAGAACGCCTCTCATCGAAAGACGGAGACTCGGGTCTATCGGAATCGGAAGTCATTGGGAAGAATGAAAATTTCAAGTTTCGGGAAAAAGAAAATTTGGAGAGAGAAGTAGAAGGAGCTTTAACCACAAAGATCAAGAGTAAAAGTAAGAGTGAAAAAGAAGGTTACCTCACGCAAGCTAGGTGATAATGATGGAACCGTCTTGGGAATCGTGGAAGAAGTGGGAAGGTTTTTCCCGCTTTAATAGTAAATAATCGATATACGGTCATAATGGCGACAGATGTCACGCGACTAAATATGGGTAGCGCCGAAATTCAAGGACTGATGGGATCTTGGCGGGAAAAAAAAAAAAAAATCAGAAGATTCCTCGGAACGCAATCTTTGGTCATTAAAGCATTTAAAGTCCTCCGAATTGGAATAGCATTTCGAAGAACTTGGGGGGCTAATTGTTGGTGTCGGATCCCGCACCAGAAGTCCGAGACCAACCAAAGATTGCCACGTAGTCAAGATAATGGCCCATAAAGGATAAAGCCCATTGGACCCGTGAGCCGAAGGAACGGTCGAAGTGGTTATCACCACTTCGAGAATCCGAAGTGACTGCGCTTCGACATGAGTTCGGTATAGAAGACACGGGTAAGTCGGTTCAAGGACACTTGGGCCAAAAGGCGAGGCCCATGAAGATCAGAGTCAACTCAAATTCAAACGTTGAGCATTAAAGTCAAAGATCAAAACGGACACATTTAAGAGGGAATAATTGTACTTAATTATTCATTTTAATGTCGTTTCTTTATGTATAAATATAAAGGCCAATGGCCATGTAAAGGGGATCTTTTCCGAGAAGCAAGAAATAATATAGCAATTTTCGTAACAATTCATAAAGCTTTTTACATTCTTATTTTTTGTCCGTCAAGAATAATCTTCCCTATTAACAAAAATACTTGAGTGTGTGAATCCGACATCCACAGTCAGGTGGGTCGTTGGAGGGGAATCAGAGATGGTTTGTTCACAGTTAGGTCTGTATACTTATTCCTAACTTTGGATCAATCACCAAGACCTAATATGAAGACTCTGTTTGGTAAGGCGTATAAAGTGATAACACTAGAAAGGGTGAGAGTCTTTCTCTGGCTAGTGGTAAGCCAAGTGATCATGACTAATTGTGAAAGGCATAAACGACATTTGTGTGATTAGAGGCTCTCCCAAGTTTGTAAAAGTGGGGAGGAGACCATTTTGTTTGTTCTAAGAGATTTTCCAGTAATGGAGAGAATTTGGAATCGCATTGTCCCACTGAGTAAGAGGAGGTTATTTTTTTATCAGTCTCTTCTTGAGTTGATATATGGAAATCTAGGAGATGTGTCTGTGAGAGATGATGTTCTATGGGCTACTCTATTTGGTATGGCGGGGTGGAGATCTGGAAACGTGTATGGTGAAAACATAAGATGTAGAGACTAAGTATATTTTGCTAAGGACCTAGCAAAGGAGGTGTACCTGGCATCTACTTGGGGAAGTGGATGAACCATCACATCGACTAGAGTAGAGAGACTTATCGTCTGGACCTTGCCTAGGGTTGGTTTGGTGAAGTTGAACACGGATGGAGCCCCGCATGAAAATCCGGGTTTGGCAACAATAAGAGGAGTTCTACAGGATGGTGAAGGGTGTTGAATCCATGGTTTCACCTTAAACATTGGATTTTGCTCGGCACCGTTGGTGTAATTTTGGGGTGGGGGAGGGGGGATCTACTATGGTATTTATCTAGCATGAGATCGAAGGATTACGAATTTGGTGCTAGAAGTGGACTCAGAGATTGTGTTTGGTTTTCTTACGACATTGATAAGTGATAATCACCCTTGTCCTTTCTAGTACGTTTGTGCTATAACTTTGTTTAGAAACACCGAACAGTCTGTATTTCACATGTGTATAGGGAAGCTAACCGTCTTGTAGATGAGTTAGCTAACTATACTTTTTCTCGACCTCTAGGCTTGCATTTGCTTGAATCATGTCTAGAGAATTTTCAAAGTTTTTGTTTAGAAAACATTAACGGGTCTACATACCCGAGAAGCATTCGTTTGTAATTTCTTTTATTTTAATAAATTGAAGGGATATTGTCCCTCCTCCCTTACCAATATTATAGATCACAAAAATTTCTGAAACATATAAGTTTACATATAAATTTTTACTAACGGTTTTAGTTATAATTTGACTTGGTTAAAACAATGTTGCTCGAAAAACTTACCAAACCAAATAATTCTAAATGAAACAAAATATATATATATTTCAAATTGTGGAACTCTTCAAAATACGAAAATAAATGTCACCTGAAAATTCTAATTATGGTAATCAATCTTATTGTACTCAGTTATATATATATATATATAGGGAAAATCACATTTTTAACCTTCATAGTGTAACTGGGAAGCACTTTAAACCTCGAAATAATTCTACTAACACTATAAACCACCAAGATTGTTTTACTAACACTTTAAACCTTCAAACTAACTTTTCTGTTTGCAAAGCTATAAAAAATGATGGAACAATCATTTTATGTTTGTTTAATATATATCTATTTAATTTAATTTAAATTTTAAGTAATTTTATTATTTATTACAATTAATAGAAATCTATAAAAACAAAAAAAAACTTTATTTTCTTCGTTTACTCACTGTCCGACAATGAAATTTCTTGATAAACTGTTGAAACAGTATTTTAGACTAATCCATAAGCATCTTTACTCAATCAAGTAGATAAATTGGAATCTCATAATACCAACTGAATAAAAAGATGGTGAACACATACAATAAACTGAATAAAAATTTGAAAAATTATGTTCGGACGGTAAATAGTCGAAGATGATAATTTTTTTTTTTACTTTTTTATTTATCGTCAAAATCGTAATAAATAATAAAATTAATTAAAATTTAAATTAAATTAAATTAATATATATTACACCAACATAAATTGATTGTTCCATCATTTTTTATTGCTTTGAAAACAGAAAAACTAGTTTGAAGGTTTAAAGTGCTACCCAGTTACACTTTGAGGGTTAAAAACATGATTTTCCCTATATATACAATGCAACCTCTTTTTATTGCTTCGACTTTCTTATGTTCTAGTGTAAGTTGTTGTCTAAACGTTCGTAAAATATGTTTTAACTTATTGAGTGTTTTGGTGTTAGTAAGAGCCTTATTGGACTGATTTGTATGACAAAACCATAATCTCCCGAGCGACAAAAATTACCTTTTCTCATATTTAGACTCAACTTGATTTGGTAGATACAATGTTTTGGGAAAATTCCCTAAAAAAAATCAAAGTAATTTTTATTTGGACGTTTAATACCCAATTATTTTTGATTGGAATAAAAATACTTCAACTAATTATTTGTGGTCATAAAATACCTTCTATATAAACTATTAGTAGAATCAAACCCGCACGTTAACAGCCGTTAACGGACGTAACGGAATTAACAAACGGAGTTAAATATCAATCTCAAATATGTTAATTGATATATACAATCGTTTAACGTTTGATATATACAATCGTTTAACGTGTTTCTGCGAATAAGTTGTTGTGGTCTAGTGGTAAACGGTAAGTGGCAAAGCTTGGGTTCGAGTTGTCCTCATGGCTATTTTTGTCTTCCATTTTTTTTTTCTCTTCTTCTCTTCTTCGCCTTCCTCAGATCTGAAAATTGAGAATTCAAATGAGTTGATAGCTACAATTGGAGGTTGATTTCGGGGTTGGAGATCCTTAATTATCCTCCTCTGCGATTAGGGATGAGAGGTTTAGGGTTTGTAAAGGCTTGGTGAGTGAAATGATGCTTGGAGATACGAGGGCTATGGTTGATGGTGTGGGTGTACCGATTTGTTACTCGATTTGGGAGAGAAATTGGAGGTTCTTGTTCATGGGTTAGATGAAGTATTATTTCTGGGACGGTGGTGGTCAACGACGGGGAAGAAAAAAAACACAGAGATCGGCAAAGGAGAAGAAGAGAAAAAAAAAAAATTTGACTCTACTGGAATCGAACCCGGGTCACGCATATTGAGTAAGCCGCACTATTCCACTGGACCACCTTAAAATTTTAATAAAATATAGGAGCAGATTATATATATAGATTACGTTATATGAGATTGATATTTAACGCTGTTAATTAATTCCGTTACGTCCGTTAACGGCTGCTAACGTGCGGGTTTGATTCTACCAATAGTTTATATACGAAGTATTTTTTAACAACAAATAATTAGTTGAAATATTTTTATTCCAATCAAAAATAATTGGATATTAAACGTCTAAATAAAAATTACTTTAGAGTTTTTTTAGGGAATTTTCCCGAAAGATTGTATCTACCAAATCAAGTTGAGTCTAAATATGAGAAAAGGTAATTTTTGTCGCTCGGGAGATTATGGTTTTGTCATACAAATCAGTCCAATAAGGCTCTTACTAACACCAAAACACTCAATAAGTTAAAACATATTTTACGAACGTTTAGACAACAACTTACACTAGAACATAAGAAAGTCGAAGCAATAAAAAGAGGTTGCAGTGTATCATAAGTTAAGATCAATAAAGATCTCCATCTTCGTCGCCATCGTCAGAGATGGTAACCTTCTTACCGCAGAAAAGGCCCATCAAAGGTACCTTCTTCAGATTTGGTTTGGTCTCCAAATCATCGTCTAGGCTTTCTTGGTTAAGGTAGTCTTCGTACCTGGAATATCAAAAACCCTTGTGATCTCAGCATGTATACCAAAAACTTCACACCGATAACAAAAACCAAAAGGTAAATAGTGAAATCCCTTACCAAAGCTTCTCTGCAAGGTTGTACCTAATTAACAAAAATAATAGCGTCAATCTTCAGTTATGACATCAAAACTATACCAATAAGTTAGAAACACAAATCTCCATATGGAAAGTCAATTTACTTGGGTCGGAGAGGGCATAGAGGTATCTCAGCCACGTCAAGAAAAATAAATTGACCCATTAATGCTTTACTAATCTTCGTTTCTAGCGCCTACAGTATAAAAGATTTAGTCAGCAATGCAATCGTACTTTCAAATAACTACTTGTATAATGCTCATCATAAGTATACACTACTTTTCAAATGAATACTTAAAATACTTTTCATCATTACTATAAACTACTCTCACCTTCTTTGCTTCGTAAGAAGAAGCAAACTCAACAAAGCCACAGCCCAAACGCTCACTCATGTGGTCTACAATAAGTCGAACACAAACAACTTCTCCAACATCTTTGAAGAAACTGATGCTGTAAAAATGGAGGATAGATTATCAGTCATGAAAAAAGTTGCTCCAAGAACGAAAGGAGAAATTAAAGAGGCTACTTACATATGTGATAGTCTAGTTTTGTGATAGAGATTGGCAACAAAGAGCGTCTTTTTCCTTACCCCAAGGTCCTGAATTTAACAACAGCCAAGTGTGTTAGTACAACTCTAAGGAGAAAATGACTTAAATTGCATAACAACAAAGAGTAGATTCATCATTAGTATAAGTCATCTTTTGACTTTATGGTAGAAGTACTGGGCGTTTCCAACATATTTAGAAGTTAATAGGAACAGGTACCTCAACAAAAACAGGAGTTTTATCAAGTCCTTCCACTGCCTCATCTTCTTCCGCCAGAAGCTTTTCTCGTCGAAGGTAGTCTTCGTTCCTGGAATATCAAAAACACTAGTGATACTCCATATATACTAACATCTTCAACCAAATGTGTTTTTGATAACAAACTCAAGATGTAAATAGTCAAATCCCTTACCAAACCTTGTGATCTATGCAATACCTAATTAACAAAAGAAATAGCATTAGTGTAATGGCATCAGAACTCTAGCAATAAGTTACAAACAGTGTTGCATAAACAAATCTCCATAACATGGAAAATCAAATTACTTTGGTGTAGGGTATGGAGCTATCGTAGCCTCTCCAAGAGAAATCTTGCGATCGTGCAAATATTCACCGTTCTTCTTTTCTAGTGCCTACAGTATAAAAGATTTAATCAGCAATCGTACTTTCAAATAATTACTTGTATAATGCTCATCATAAGTATACACTAATTTTCAAATGACTAGTTAAACTCCTTATCATCATTACTATAAACTACTCTCACCTTCTTTGCTTCGTTAGCAGAAGCAAACACAACAAAGCCATAGCCCACAAGCTTGCCCTTATGGTCTACAATAAGTCGAATATGAACAACTTCTCCAACATCTTTGAAGAAATTGATACTGTCAAAAAAGGAGGACAAAATATTAGTCATGAAAAAAAATTCATCCAAGAATGAATAAGAGGAAATTAAAGGCGCAACTCACATGTGTGATGGTTTAGTTTTGTGACAGAGATTGGCAATAAATAGCGTCTTTTTTCTTATGGCAACTGCCTGAATTTAACAGCCAACTGTGTTAGTAGAAAAGAACTTAAAATTGCATAAAGAAACAGAGTAGCCTCATCTAAAGATTTCATCCCCAGAATAATTAATCTTTCGACTTTGTGGCGACAGTTGAGTTCTGTTATTAGAAGCTAAGGGTGAAGAACAGGTACCTCAACAAAAGGCTTAGGACTTTCATCAGGTCCTTCCACTGACACATCTTCTTCTTCTTCTATCAGAAGGCTTCCACGTCGAAGGTAGTCCTCGTAACTGAAATATCAAAAACCTTTGTGATCTCTCCATCCATGTATACCAAAAAGTTCAACCAATGTGCTCGGAGAGAGGTAAATAGTTAAATCCCTTACCAAAGCATCTCTGCAAGGTTGTACCTAATTAACAAAAATAACAGTGTTAGTCTTCCGTAGTGGTATAGCAAAACTCTAGCAATAAGTTAGAAACATGGAAAATCAACTTACTTGGGTCGTGGAGGGTATGGAGCTGCCTTAGCCACATGAAGAAAAATCATATGATCAAGCAAATATTCACCATGCATCTCTTCCAGAGCCTACAGAATAAAGAGATTTAGTCAGCAATCGGATTCGTACTTTCAAAAAAAGCTTCTTGTATGTTTTTCATAATTACTACAAAACTAGTCTCACCATCTTTGCTATGTTAGCAGAAGCAAACTCAACAAAGCCATAGCCCACATGCTTGCCCACATGGTTTACAATAAGTCGAACACTAACAACTTCTCCAA
Organism: Arabidopsis lyrata subsp. lyrata; assembly: GCF_000004255.2. Classification (NCBI taxonomy): domain Eukaryota; kingdom Viridiplantae; phylum Streptophyta; class Magnoliopsida; order Brassicales; family Brassicaceae; genus Arabidopsis; species Arabidopsis lyrata. The sequence continues at coordinate 20,189,775 of NW_003302549.1, read as the reverse complement.
CGTTTTTGAAGAAATGCATGCTGTAAAAGTAGCAGTCATGAAAAACTTGTTCCGAGAAGGAAAGTGGAAATTTGAAGATGCTACTATACTTACATATCTGATATTTTAGTTTGGGGAGAGAGATTGGTAACAAAGAGTACTTGCTCAACAAAATCGTGAGGTGTCTCATCATCATCAATGGGAAGGCTTTCTTGTCGAAGGTAGTCTTCATACCTGAAATATCAAAAAACACTCAATGTGCTCTTCTTGATAACAAAACACAAAAGTCAAATAGTTTAAATCCCTTACCAAACCTTGTGATCTATGCAATACCTAAAATTAACAAAAAGTAAAAAATAATAGCGTTAGTGTGGCATCAAAACGCTAGCAATAAGTTACAAACCACCGTAAACTTACTTGGGTCGTGGAGCAGTCTTAGGTGCTTCAATAAAAATCTTGCGATTGAGCAAAAATTCACCGTTCTTCTCTTCCAGCGCCTAGAGTATAAAGGATTTCATCAGCAATACTTAAAATACCTTTTTCATCATTAATATATAAACTAGTTTGTCACCACCTTCTCTGCTTCGTTAGCAGAAGCAAACTCAACAAAGCCAGAGCCCGCGAGCTTATTCTTGAGGTCTAAAATAAGCTGAACACGAACAACTCTTCCAACATTTTTGAAGAAATCGATGCTGTGAAAAAGTACAGGACAATAAATATCAGTCATGAAAAACTTGCTCCAAGAAAGAAAAGAAAAGAGCTACACTTACATATTTGACATTTTAATTTCGGGAGAGAGATTGTCAACAAAGAGCTTCTTTTTTGTTACGGCAGCTTCCTGAAATTCAACACTTGAGAATGTTAGCACGACTCTGAAGGAAGATTTATGACTTAACAACAAGAGGAATCCGACAAACCTTATGCTCGAATTTTTCCTTATGTTTCTTCAGAATCGGTTTGAATTTTTCCTCCGGCTTTCGCTTACCTATAAAAGGAGCAAAGTTGTTAAAATCAGCAAACTCTTCAGTCAAGTATAAAGAGCATTAGATAAGAGCTCTCAAAACAAACCCAATAAATTAACTTTGGCGGCCGATTTCCTGCTACAAGTGGCCATGGTGAAGATGAAAAACAACGCCGGCTCGTTATTTTCCCGGGAAGAGTTGAGAGCAGCAATTACTTTTTTTTTTTTTTATAAAACCCTAGAGATTCATCCCCCTAGGAAGAAGATATTTTATCAAACAATATTCTGGTTTGGGCTGGGCTTTTTACTGGTTGGGTTTATAACTTTTGTATTTTGTATATGAGCAAAAGTCGTTTTAGTTTGTAAAAGACCCTTAAAAGACCCTTAAAAGACATGGGGATGGAAGCTAGATGTTTTTGCAAAGGCATAGAGTTTCGTCGAATGATAACACTACAATTCAAAAAGCCTCCAACAATAAGTGATTTGTTAACCACATTTTTTAATCCAAATCGATTTACGATAATAATCGCAGAAATATTTTTTTTAATCAAATCTACTTACACATAAACTGATAGAAGTAGAATAACAACTCATAATGGAATTGCAAAATAAATAAATAAAAATGGTTTAAGAAAAACTGATGTACGAATCCTAACAACTATTTAAGAACAACCTTTAAACAATGAAAATCGCACACAAATACTTGTCTCTTTGGGAAAGAATTACTCAATGAGAGAATCCTTTCCGCCCACTGGAAAGACGATACATGAAACTACCTTTACACCACAATCAACAATCACATAGAAAAATACACAATACTCATATAGTTTGTATCACTATGCAAAACTATAACACAAAACTCATTCATGCCTTAGCAAAATCTCCACATCAATTTCCAGGCTCGATCATCTCTCCTGACCTTTGAACCTATCTAGTTCCATTGGACTCGTCAGTCTATTAATGAGCTAGAAAGAACCCGTCAATTGAATGTAGACCATTTTCCACTTTTCCTCTGTTCATCATCTCAAAAGATGGTAATTCCACTTTCTCATATAACACATATACTAACTTGTTATAACAATCACATTAACTCGCTCATCCTATATCAATAGAACAATCATCATATCATCAATACTAACTAACAAGCCATTACTACTAAGCAAACAGATCTAATCCTATGCAAGTGAATCATGAAGCATAAAAATAGAAATTTGTAATCGCATCTCCGCAGATTACACCCTCACCTTTTGTCATTTGATGACGAAGAACAACTCACTTAAGTATCCAAACAAATAGACCGTTAACTTCTTAATCCCACCATTGAATTTGAACTTGTTGTACCACGAAGCTCTCCCCAAAATTTTAACTTGATCGGATTAGTTTTGAACCTCCAAACATTGTCCCAAAGAAGGTACCTCGGATTTATTATTTTAGGGTTTCACGTTAACCAGTTTCAGTTGTTTCTTGCGTATAAAGGTTCTGCCGGCTGATGGTGATGGTGAAGGTTCTGCCGGCTTCCCTGACACCTCCTCTAACTGTATCCACCGTTGTCGTATCCTCAACTGATTGGATGTGACCGAAATCGCTTCTCCAAAAACCCAACTTGAATCTAAAATCTGATACTTAGTTATTTTTGGGGTTCAGAAAACTGTGACTTATGTCCAACTTGTAACTCGTATTGCGAATGGAGTTTACCTCGTAATGGAGAATCGTTGGTTGATATGTGTTCCTTGCAGCAAGATCTATCCAATGACACCAAACTCACGATTTGATTCCTTCTGCTCTGACGGGAAAAGTCTCACCTATATCACTACTTGACTGAACTCATCTTCCTCTTTTTTCACTAGAAAACCAAATAACATTATACATGAGCCATGAATCCACATGACCAACATAGATAATTTCAGAAGTATAGAGCATAAGACTTGAGATTTTCTTTACCCAATGAATCACGTTTCCGCCGAACGTAGAGAAGGACGGTGAGTGATGAGCGATGGTGATCAACAGTGACAAGCGATGGCTCACAACGTGACAATGACAAGGATGATTGCTGACTCTCAAATTGACAATAGCAACAAACGATGGTGGTTTTTGTGCTCAAGGATACGGTTATTGCTAGGGTTAAGATCTAAATGTGTGATGATTTAGGCGGCTCAACGAAGAGGGAGATATATGCGCTTATACACTTACCACGTGCACACACACTTTCACGTTAGCTTAGGTTTGTGTTTCATGATCTAGCTGGTCCATAGTTTTCTGCAGAAAATACTTATTATTGAACTCCCTAAAGAAAAATCTTCCCAAATAGGCACATATCCAACAGGAAAGCTCCTCTCAACATTTCTCCACCAATGATATGCATCTCCCAGCAAGTAATGTACTGTGAAATCCTTCTTAAACTCCTTTGGGCACATCGTTGTCCTAAAAAAATTTTCCAGCATTTGTCTCCAATCATCAGCCCGAACTTGATCAAATCCACCAGTGAAGTATTCTGTGCCCATTGTACCCATGAGCTTCATCGTCCCCAAAATACACAGTTCATGCTAGCGGTGTCGGTGGCTGATGGTGATGAGGTACATCAACCCTAGGTGTTGGCTGATGGTGCTGAGGTACATCAATCCTACTGGTGGAACCACTACAAGAAAAATGGACATTCTTAACACGAGAGAAATGCTATAATATGTTATTCAAAGCGTTTTCATAAACGTTGTTTCTGCCCCAGTTATCTTAGGGTTACTCCATACAATAGCGTTTTTTGTATGTGTTATTATAGGTCGTTCTATTATAGCATTAATCGAATGCTTTTATATATTTTCTTGTAACACATGTTTAGTGTTGTTTTATATATATTGTTTCGTAACACTTTTATTTTAATTTATAAATATATTTAATTTGATTTATATAATTTATATATTTGAATCTTGTTTTGCAGAATTTAATAATTTGGATTTATATTTCAAAAATCATAATATACATAATATTAAGATTACATAATCCAAAAAAGTCTTACATAACATCATATTCAAAGAAAAGAAAAACATCGATAAAAAAAACAACAAAAAGTAACTTTTCCACACCATTTCCTCCATAAGACAAGTACATAAATTGGCTCGATGATTTGGGTCAGCTATCCTCTTCTGGTTGTGTTAGCATTTTGGTAGATTGCTTGGCTACAACAAAAAGATACAATGGTAAAAACGATGATGTCAGATATTGTTAATGCACAAACATAGAATGCAAAAGAGACACAAGATCAATTAACTTCAATTATGCAGCCCTGCCATAAGTTACCAAATCTATAAAACCTTAAGAACTGATGCACGTTTATATATGTACTAAATTGAAACTTCATCATCTGTCTTTGTAATTGTTATAATAAGGTGAGACATTAAACTCATCATACCTATTAGGAGTTGCTAGTTTTGTGGTTTCTTGGTCTCAACAACAAAAGTATGGTGATTTTGTAATCAATTCAAGTAATATAACTGAAAATTAGAAAAGGGTAAAAGCTTGAGCACCTAAAGAGCAGCCAAACGAGCCTTGTCCTTGGAGATATCATCAAGCTCACCTACAAGCTGAGGCAACTACATCGGAAAAGATACATAATAAAAAACAAAAACAATGACCCTAAAGTACGCACCGTCCAGTCACAAACGTCACCGACCGTGGTAAAACCACCTCTCAAGAACCTAAGAATCAAAACTATATGTTCAGTATTTAACATTTCCTTGTGGTTGTTGAGCTGTTACATCTCCTGGTGCCCCCCTGAGAGATTCGGTTCATTATCTCTTCAAACATTTGCTAAGACTTGCTTATAATATTTGTATCATTTTATAATTGCACTACAAGAAAACAGCTGATTTACGACTGCAATATTAGTCGTAATGTAGTCGTTAAAAGACAAGTTACGACTAAGTTACGACTATAAGCGGTAGTCGTAAATCGAGAGTCGCTAAATGTTATAGTCGTAATTTCAGTCGTTATTTACCGACTACGTTACGACTATAGGGTGCAGTCGTAACAGTAGTCGTAACATAGTCGTTAAATTTAACGACTATGTTACGACTATGTTACGACTAATCTGCATATATTGTAGTGTAGTCGTAAAGATTATAGTGACTATTTTCCAACTGATTTACGACTGTTTGGCGACTGTATTTAGAAGAAAAATGGCATGTTCGATTTTCTATTTTGCATTGACCTAAAATGCTAAATTGAAATACTAAATTGAAAAGTAAATAAGCTAAAAACATAGATTCACTTCATTTAAAAGAAACAAAGTTGAGTCATACCAAACAAAAACAAGTCTTTAAAACAACTGAGAGAAGAACTTAGTTTATGTACTTGGGGAAAGATTTAAAAGGAACCTAAACAAGAAGCTGATAGATAGGAGTTCAAGAAGTTGGGGGAAGACCGGTTGAGAGAGGCTCTGTGGTTTCTGCAGCCGAATGAGTCTTCATGAAGTCCAAAAAGGCTGGATCAGTTTGTCGGAGGTACTTCTCCACCAAGGACAAGTGCTCGAGCTTCTCCTTTTGCTCTTTTTCACGCCTTGTATTTTCAGCAGCCTGCTCTTCGATTTTTTTTTGAGCTTCCTTCAGTTGCTCTTGGATTGCCACAAAAGATGCAGAGTCTCCGGGTTGCTTGCGCTTGCCATTTTTAAGAATTCCCTTGAGGCTGCCAACTCCATAGAGAGTTCCTCTTGAATCCTTCTCAGTGGACTGTGAATGACAAGAGAAAAAGAATGTAGATTAGAACTCTATAAAAGTCAAAAAACAATATATGTGGATTGTGATAAATTGTACTTAACGTGAAGAAATATGGCTGTATATTCATCTGTTGTTAGCTCTCGAGGTCGTGAAGCGCCGTCCGAATCATATACCTCCAGCTCAGACAACTTCTGTTGCACATTCTTCTCATAAACCTTAGCTATTTTCTCTGCCTTCCGATCCACAAAAGAACCATCAGCCCTTGTATGAGTCTTAATGAAGACCTCACCAAGACTCACTGGTCTTCCCAATAGTTCTTCCTGCGATGTTTCAAAATATGTAATGATTAGCACAAAATCATAGAACAAAAGAGTGATAGAAAAAGACAGATATACTAACCAATTCGTATTGGATTTGCTGATATGACTTTGGCCCTGACAAGTGGATGTGAGGACCGAGACCATTACGGTCAGACATACGAGCCTTTGAATAAATCTGACTCCTCTTCTGTGCTTCTTCAGTATCCCAATACGCAACCATTATTTTCCAGGTATCTTCATAGATCCAGTCGGGTTTTTCACGACTCGTCCTTGCGTTGCTTACCATGTCCTTCATCCGGCGTCCACAGATTTCCTCGAACCACCATTGAACTGTCCCTGTTATCAAGGGATCCCAGGTGTGGGTTTTCTACAACACAAAGACATCAAGACCAGAGTTAGTGGAAGAACAAAAATGCAACCAGATTTGAAGGCTATAGGACATAAGACTTTACCGCAAACTCGAGGAAGTATCTTTCTTGTCTCGCACGAGGCACACAAGTCCAACTATAATAAGGACCATCAAATTTGTTAGTAAAGATTTTAGTAATCTTCCTAACAAGTCTTGATTTTTCATCGCGCTCAAACCTGCAGCATTTGTAAACAAGTGAAGAAGTTAATAGTATCAAACAAATCAAAACAAGTAAACAAGTAAAAACAAATATCAAACAAGTCAAAACAATTCATAACAAGTATCAAACAAGTCATTACTAGTATGAAACAAGTAGATTGAACCTGCAGCATTTGTAAACAAGTGAAGAAGTTAATAGTATCAAACAAATCAAAACAAGCAAAGAAGTCAAAACAAATATCAAACAAGTCAAACAATTCATAACAAGTATCAAACAAGTCATTACTAGTATGAAACAAGTAAAATCAACTATCAAACAAGTATCAAATCAAGTATCAACCTAAGATTATAAATCTAACTCAGACTCAGCAATTACTACAAGAGTTTAAAAATAAAGAGACCAGATGCATGTGTCAAACGAGAGACCAACTACTAACCATCAAAGACAAGAATCATGTGTGAATACACTAACACATCAAAACTATCAACCTAAAACATCAAACTAAGATACCTAAGAGACATCAAACATATCTTATAACACTCACACTCACACATCAATGGATCAAGAGACATATACCAAGTTGTGTTTGGCAGCGGTGTTGGAGAGAGGACGGTGGTAAACTTCTCGCGGTTTGGCACCAGAAGCAAGGCATTTAGATCCCTCATTGTGTCCTCCTGTAGCTCCGGCAACATTGGTTCTAAAGTATCCTGGAAATTATTCCCTTGAGATGATGGATGAGACTGAGCCTGAGAGTGATGAAGTGGAGATCCTGGAGGATCCACTTGTTCAGGAGGTTGCTGTCTAGGATCCCGAGAAGGTTGTTGTCGAGGTTCCTGTTGTCGAGAAGGTTGCTGTCTAGGATCCCGAGAAGGTTGTTGTCGAGAAGGTTGCTGTCGAGGCTGTGCCTGCTGTCGAGGTTGTTCCTGCTGGACTTCTTGTTCAGACAACCCATGGTCTTCACGTGGTTGATTCACCGAGCTCTGGAAAAGCCTTTGTGGCGGTGGATAGTCCCGGAAATGAGAAGCTCTTGACGTAGACAGTTGAGGGGAAACGCGGACTGGCTGGACTTGCTCAAGGGGCGACTCAGGCTGAGGAATCTGCTCCTCTGGCGCCGGCGTGAACTCGTATTGAGGAGGTAAAGGGTTTTTTCTTTTCGATGTGTTGGGTTTGGAACCGACTGGCCTCTGAGACACATTTGGAATGGATAATCTCTTGCGGCCTCGACGTTTGTTGTTAGCTAGAGGCATGGCTAGATCGATTTGAGAATGAGCAAGAGATTTGAGGAAGAGATTGACGAAGAGATTCGATTTGTAGAACGAAATCAGGGTTTCGATGAGGGATTTGATTAGAGATTCGATTTGAGACTAAGGAAGAGATTGAGGAAGAGATTGAGGAAGGAGAAGAGAGTGAGAATGAAATTAGGGTTTCTGATTCCCTTTGTGCGTTTTCTTCAGAGGGAAAACGAGTGGGCATGCCGAATTGGGCTTAAAATTTGGGTTTGGTTTCGCGGTTTTTATTAAACCCAAAATTTTCACTATAGTCGCTAATTTGTCGCCAAATAGTCGCTATTTTAATTTTAATTTTAATTTTAATTTTTAAGAGTATAAAGTTTAATTTTTATAGTTTATAATAATTGTATTGATGGTTTAGAAACTTTAATTTATAAGTAAATGGTTTTTATTTGTAAAAATATATAATGGTTAATTATTAGTTTTTATGCTTTCTTAATTAATTCTAAGATACAGAATAAAAAATTTCATATTTGTAGTTTATGTGATTTAACTTTTGGAGGTATATATATAGATAATGTTATATATTATAAGTTTTAATTATAGGGATATTAAGTTTTAAAAAATTATAACTAGTGTTTGATTTAGTTATTGGGGTTTATTTAAGGGTTAGGGTCTATATTTAGGGTTAGGATATAAGTTTCAAAATCTTAATTTGGTATCTATGTATATAGATTTAGGTTACTTAAATAGCTACTGATTTCCGACTAAAAGGCGATTGAGATAGCGACTCGGTTATATAGTCGCTAAATGGCGACTCATGAACGACTAATCACAAATAGTCGTATAATAGTCGCCAAATAGTGGCTATACAGTCACAAAATTAAGCGACTACTTCTATAGTCGTTATGCATAGTCGGCAATCAGCTGTTTTCTTGTAGTGTTGGCAGGGTCATCAAAAGTGGAAAATTCATGCAATCGTCTCTCATCATTTGACGTATGCACAATATATTAAGGTTAGTTAACAACAATCTGTTTTGTTAATATACTAAGGTTAGTTAACAAACATGTATGAGTCAAACTAAATGTCGAATCTCACATACATTATCTTTTTCCACATAAGCATGAATCTTTGATAGCTACAATCACAAACACAAGAAAGTAATTATTATTATAATTTACAGTGGTTCTAAGTAAATTGATGCATACTTTCTCGTCTGCTTCAGCTCCAATCTTTCACCAGATTCGTGACTGTATTTTTTTTAGTGTCAAAATTCTTGACTGTATTTTCTCGTATGCTTCAGCTCAAACACTAACTCTAGTGTTTCACCAGTTGTGTTGGTATATTGGCACCAGGAGTGAAGCACCTTCACCTGTACACGCCAAGCGGTTTTGTAGGGCCTGATGTCCCTCAAGAAAGCAAAGGATGCAGCCATTATTATTAGTAAGGTTTATGAGCTTTAGAAAAAAAATAAAAATGGTATTGGTGTTTTGTGGGGAAAAGGGCCTATTTCCACCCCTACTATTTGGACGGTTCCGTTTCCTACCCACACAACGAGTTGGTGCTTATTTCAACAGTTTTCGTAACAAATTTCAAATTAACTACCCATACTCTGTGTTTATAGTTGAATTCAACATTGACTCAAACGGACGTTAATCAACCGTTAAAATAGTAGAGTCGGATGACACGGTGACAATTCAAAAGAGGAAAAAGGTCCTATTTCCACCCTTACTATTTGAACGGTTCCTTTTCCTACCCACACAACGAATTGGTGCCCATTTCAACAGTTTTTAGAACAAATTTCAAATTAAGCAGAATATCGAGCTGTGGGAATGCTCACTAATAATTGGTCCGCTCTGTTTTTTAATGGTAAAGTTGAAAATTTCCTTTAAATATAGAGAAATTGCCTCTAATAGCCCCAAATCAAGTTTTTGGGACAAGAATAGCACTCAAAAGTTTATTGGACAAAAATAGCACTTTATTTTTAATTTTTTAAATTAATAAATAATTATAATAAATACAAAAAATCTCAAATTCATCGCTAATATTTTCCCGCCAAAACAAAATCCCGTCAAAATTTTACCGCCAAAAAAAATTTCGTCAAAATTTCCCGCCAAAATATTTTTCGTTCCCGGAAAAAAAATATCGTCAAAATTTTCCCGCCAAAAAAAATTCCGTCCGACTTTTCCCGCCAAAAAAATCCAAGAAATTCAGGAAGGATAACACGAAATTTAGGAAGGATTTTACGTAATTTAGGAAGGATTTCACCCCTTCCCGAATTACGTGAAATCCTTCCTAAAATTCATGAATTCATGAAAGCCTTCCTGAATTACGTAGAATCCTTCTTGAATTTCGTTGAATCCTTCCTGAATTTTGTGTAATCCTTTCCTGAAATTCAAGGAATCTTTCCTGAATTTCATTAAATCCTTCCTGAATTTTGTGGATTTTTTTTGGCGGGAAAATTTTGACAGATTTTTTTTTTGCAGGAAAATGTTGAAAAAAAATTTGGCGGGAAAATTTTGATAAAAAAATTTTGGCGGGAAAATATATTTACGTTGCGGAAAATTTTTGGCGGGAAATTTCTAATTTTATTTATTTATTTATTTTAATTCAACTAACTATTCATATTTAATATTTATTTAAAGTTTATAGTGTTATTTGTGGAACTTTTCAAATGTAGTGCTATTTTTGGAAGAAAAACTTATTTTAGTGCTATTTTTGTCAATCTCCCTTAAATATATACAGATCTGTTTTTGATCTGCTAGGTTTTTGAATTATCTTGAATAATTGACATTAGCCATGAACTATATAAGTTACAGTAAAAGCTCTATAAATTAATAATGTTGGGACCATGATATTTTATTAAATTATAGTGATATTAATTTATCTATAAATTAATAATTATTAATTTATAGCATAATTTAATATTTATTAATTTATAGAAAGTTTTGTTTAAATTGTGAAAACTTTTTTTAAAAAATACGAGGTAAAGCAACGTGATCTAATTACCAATTTACCAAGATCTAAATTATTTTTTAAGTATATATCATATATACATTGTAATTCAGTGTCACTATACATACATATATATACTAGTTAGGGAACACTAACCCTAATTACATAAATATTAAACCTAATAAAGCCCATAATCAAAGGCCTGATCTGATTCTAATCATAGGCCTGATATCAAGGGTTTGATCCGGCCCTATTACCCCCCCCCCCCCCCTCCCCTCCTGATGCAAGAATTGGAGCTAATCCAACTTTAGATCACTTGATGATCAAGAGATTCCAAGTTTTTCACGCGGAAGGTGGGATGATGAAGGTGGTGATCTGACACGCTGGCGATCGCTTCTCTCGTGTGGGATCGATTCAAAGGGAATTGATGGATAGAAGGGTGATTGACTCGCTCAATCAGTGGGGTAATCGACTCACTCGATCAATGAACGAATGGAGGATGTTGAATCACTCAACAAACTTAATCCGCAGAATCCTGAAGTACTTGGTGACTCACTCACAAAGAACTACAGAACAATGACAAAGACTCAAACTTTGACAAGTAGAAAACGTTTCTATTACTTTAAAATGATCAAGGGTGCTTTACAATGAGACTAATGATCAGCTTATATAGGCTGAGTACAAACGTTCTAAAAGCTAAACAAAGAAACAAATCGCAACATTAAAAGAAAATATGGTCGTTGGTCCAAATAAGGCAAGTGAGGTGTGCCTTGTATCTTGTCAACTTGGGGAGGAAGTTGTGACGTCTTGGAAGCTTCTGGAGGGTCTCAAGATTCTCACACAAGCGCACAAACAAAGAAGGAAAGCTTTGTTGCAAGTTGATCTCCTTCGACTCCATATATGGCAAGTAATAACCCCGCGGGTTCTTGTGTGGTAAGGTGTACCAAAGTTTGTGTGGTACATGTCTTGTGTAGCCTAGATGTTCTCCTGGTTTCCATATGTAGCTTTGAGGTGCGTCCAAGTGTAGAATAAGGAAGATTTCCTTGTCCGGCTTCATTTGGCGCAGTACTTCAGAAAGTAGTTCAGCAAGTAGTTCAGCGAGTAGTTCAGCCGGTCTGTCAGCAAGTACATCAGCTGTATGTACTTGTAATATCTTCGAATCAATTTCTTGGTAAATGATTCCTTGATGACTTGATGTTGCCTCGTTAAAAACCTTTCTAGGTAAACCCATTGGGACAAACCCTAGATAAGGGAAAAAGAGTGCAACGGTCAAATTTCCACAACATGGTGATTCGGCTCACTGGTCTTTGATTCCTCCTGAACTATCGTTTGTCTTCTTAGGATTAATTTTCTGGTGAATAATTAACCCTAGGCCTTGTGCTTGATTATGACTCCATTTGGGCAAGAATCCTCCAAAATGCTCCATATCAACCGGTTTGATACATGTACCGGTAGGTTTGGTACACTCCCGGTTTGGTTTGATTTGGATGTCCGCATCATACCCTCTCCCTTGAAAAAGTTTTGACCTCGAAACTATACAATCTGCACCAAGAGAAAGCAAGTTAGCTTTCATTCGATTTTGGGAGGCTAGGGTCTTACCTTGGTAGGGTGGCGGTTTGATGGTGCATGGTGCATCAGGTGGCTCTCCTTTGAGCAAGAAAGATAGGATCACTCCTCGGTTTTGATCCGGTGCTTTGAGTTGTCGTGTTGCTTGCTTAAATCCTTCTCGGGTTTAGGCTTGAGCTTTAAAATCCGGCGGTTCCTCTTTGATTAAGCAAGAGTTTGAAACTCTTCTAGTCTCCATGATAGAGGGTGTTAGCATCAATGGTGCTGGTTCACTTTGGTTTTGAATTTGGTCGTTGACTTTCCTCACTTCCGGTGAATCACCTTTATGTTCCATGTGTTCTTTGTTGGTACCTGCAAGTTCATCAACACTTTGGGCAAGAAACAAGTGCATTAAAACAGTCATGGGATCAATATAAACAAGTAAACCAATTTTGGATTGAACCATTTCTTTTCCACAAAGTGATTCAGAAAGTATGTCACAAAGTAGATCAGCTACTTGATATGTCCTAAGACAAGAAATTAGTTCCATAGATTTATTTAAAAGATCTACTATTTTCTCACACTCTTTAAGGATTAACAAGTTTATTATCACATCATTCGAATCGCTAGAAACAATTAGAAGTAATAGTTTACTTACCTGACTTAGATCCTCGGTGAGTGTATCTTTCGAAATCAACTTGGTTTGTTGATTTGATGGCTGGTCCGGTGGTTCTTCTTGCATCAGGATGTTGTTGTTAACAATTTCATTCTCTTTAGTGACAGATTCGCATATCAAAAGCTCTTGATATTGCTGCACAACATCATTCGTTGTTGATCCCTCTTTTGGATCCACATGTGTCTCCTTATTACCTACATGTGTCTCAACACTTTTGGCACAAGACAAGTGTATTAAGGCAGTCAAGGGACGTTCATAAACACAATGAAATAAGTTACTTTGAACCTTTTCATGTGTTAGACCATAATCAACTTCTTGTTTGCTTTGATCCGAGAGTAACTGTAACATTGTTGTGGCTTCTCTTTGATCTTCGCAAATCTTCATGGTACCTGTACTTTCACTGGCACTCAAAGACAAGATCAAGTGCATTATACTGGAAATTGAAATGATATGGATAGGGTTCTTGAAACTCTTTTCGAATATAAGATAATGCCAATATCGAACAAGATAATAAGTTTCGCTTACTTGTGTACCATGTAAGGTGTTCGGTATCAATGCAACCTTGATGTGGATGATCTTAGAAGCAAGATCAGCTGGTGTTGAACAGGGCTGTATTATCACACGTCCTTTGAGGGCTGCTTGATCATACGTCTTATTTCGGCAAACATGTGTTGATGTTGTTGTTTCCGAAAGTTGTTCCTCAAAACTTATGATATTCTCAACTTCCTTTAGAGTTGCTACGTTGTGGTCTACTTCTTTAGATGTGTCATCCATGCTATGACATATACCTGCATCAATAACCTTTGGCAAAGACAAGCGCATTAATCTAGAATTGGGAATTTCTAAACTTGAATTCACTAGACAATCATTGAAGTTAGATGCATCCACTTTCAGCTCTAGTGATATGACATCCTCTACTTGTCTTTTATAGCAAGTTGCAGCAAAATGTCCCTTCTTATGACATCTATAACATGTTGGTTCATTTGATTTTAATGAATCATAGGACATACCTTGCTTTAGTTCAACATGTGGTTCAACATGTGGTTCAGCATGTGTTTCAACATGTGGTTCAGCATGTGGTTCAAGTACCGGTATGGAGCTCGGTTCTCCTTTTGCACATTTACCTTTCTCATTCTTCTTAGCGGGATCTTGATCCGCAATTTGATTGGAACTAACACGTTGATGTGTAGTGTTCTCTCGGCTTGGTTCCTTTGGATGGTAAGTGTGTTGACAAGGTTGGGGAAGACTGTGAGGTGCATATCTCTCCCTCATAAGTATCTTTAGTTGTCCCCACGTTTTGAGTGCTGGCTCCTTGAACCATCGTCTATCTTTTTCTTCTTGGTCCCACCAACGTTTCGCGCTTCCCATGAGTTGTTCAAGACAATAGTTGAGCCTCTCTTCTTTGGGAATGGAATAGTATCTAAAGTACTTATCCATGTTGAGTTCCCATTGCAGATAATCTCTCTCACGTCCTGCAAACTCAAAAGATTCAGGTCCAAAATACTCATAACCATTGTCTAGAGATAACCTGAGTTTTGTTTGGTAGGTTCGGGTGGGATTGGATAGTAGTGGGTCTCGACGAGTGCCACGTTTCAGCTCGCCTCCTCTTAGATTAGTGATCCCTGAGTCTCTCTCAGCTAGGTAGTCACGCCTACCACGGGGATATGGTTTACGCCACATTGATGATCTCTGAGTCACTTCTTGAGTCACTTCCTGTACTACTCGTGTATTTGTGTGAAAGAACTTGTGTCTCGGTTTTGCTTGACGTGAGGCTGTAGGCCCTCGGTATAACAAGGTGTGATGGTCAAGCTTCTCTTCATGCCTTGGAAGACGTTGGCAATTGTATTTGTTAGGGTCGGATTCCACCCGCATTAAGTCTGAGCCGAGATACGGCGCCTCGGGATTCATCATCGATTTGGCTTGGACAAGCTCTGACTAAACCTGCTCGGGATCACCAAACCAGCTCAGAATCACCGAACCGGCCTGGGATCGATCACTAGATCGGCTCGGGGAAACCATGGCCGAATCGGCTCGGGACATCTTGCATGGCCTCGGGACACGACGTACCACCTTGACCGAGCTGCTCTTCCTTCATCCCGAGCCGGCTTCACAAGACACCCGAGCCAAAGAGCCAACGCATCCGAGGCGAAAGGAGGGTTGTTCCCGAGTCAAAATCATCAGTCACTCGAGGCGATGACTTAGCAAATTTTCGTCTTCAAAGTATCATTTCCAAGCAAAGCGTCATTTCCGAAAAAGAAGGATCATTTCCGATAGACCCGGAAATGATAAGGAAGAATCTCAAAGGATCAACTCAAATCGGGAAATCTTCCAAGAAACTCTGAAGAATAAGGAAACTATCCTAAAACCGCGATATTCCAAGCCGACTTCAAGATAAATGGAAATCTTCCGAGAATATCGCTGGAGAGGCGGTTTACCACCCTATAAAAAGAGACTCAAGGCTCTCATAGAGAGGAGGCAATATCGCTCTAGAATTTACACTACGCAAAGCTCTCACAGCACAAACATCTTTTCTTTTACGATCAAACTCTTGTACGATCAAAACTACTCCTTTCATCAATAAAATCAATAACACCATCTTTGGTTATATTTGTTTCTGTTGTTCTTTGAGAATTCACATTTATCGTATCCCTAAATTAAAACCCTAGACAAATCTCGATTGTGTTGGTTTCGACCTCCACAGTTTGGCGCCGCCTGTGGGGACTACTTTAGAATTCTCTTACCCTAAGAACGCGAGACTCGAATACCAGAGAGGATGGTGAACGAAGACGATCGCCAGACACCACCAGTCGGAGGAGATAACCTTAACCCTCCGAACCCTCAGAATCCTCAGGTCGATCCGGCAATCTCAGCGACCCTAGCCGAACTGAAGGATATGATGGTTAAATTCCAGAAGAAAGCTGACGACCAAGAGAAAGCCAACAAGACCTTGGCGCAGCGAATCGAGGAAATCACATCCCGTGGGCAGCTCAAAACCGCGCGTTTCCAGACTCATCCGCTACGAGCCCGAAGGAACTTGCCTGGCATCAACCCAACAAGGCTCACGTTCGCAACGCCGACTGACGACACCAGAGCCGCGACCCGAGCCGACCCCGCCAGACGCGAGAATCACGATGATCCCACTGAGCCAGACGCAGTGGATCTGACGGACGGGCCGGATAATTTGCAAGACGAGCGCACCCGAGCCGGAGCTAACTCCTCTGAGCGAACTGATTTCACTGATGACGAAGAAACTGAGGAAAACATAAGATGGGCCGAAGCATCCGAAAGAGAAGACGAGCTCGGCAAGATCCGAGCCTCCCTAGCCAAGCCGGAAGCAGATATGAAGCTCGTTAAAACCCAGATACATAGCGTTTCATCCTCTGCACCTAACATCGACCGAATTTTGGAAGAATCTCGGAATACGCCTTTCACCAAAAGAATTTCCGAAACAACGATGTCCAATCTGGGGAAGTTAAAAATCGACTCTTACAACGGATCAAACGACCCGAAGTGTCACATTAAATCGTTCGTGATATCCGTAGCCCGAGCCAGGTTCAAGCCCGGAGAAAAAGACGCTGGTCTATGCCTACTGTTCGTGGAACACCTCAAGGGACCCGAATTAGAGTGGTTTTCAAGATTGAAACGAAACTCGATTGACAGTTTCGACGAGCTGTCGACACTGTTCCTCAAGCAATACTCCGTGCTCATCGACCCTGGAACCTCCGACGCGGATCTGTGGTCCCTATCTCAACAGCCCACCGAGCCGTTAAGAGATTTCCTCACTACCTTCAAATCGACGCTAGCCAAGGTCGAAGGAATTACAGATGTAGCCGCTCTTTCGGCTTTGAAGAAAGCTCTCTGGTACAAGTCAGAATTCAGGAAGGAGTTGAACCTGTCTAAACCGACAACAATTCGCGACGCGCTGCATCGAGCCTCGGATTTCGTCGCCCACGAAGAAGAGATGGCACTGCTTGCAAAGAGGCATGAGCCAACGAAGCAGGCGCCCCGAGCCGAGAAAACCGAGAAAGCCCAAGCGACACCTCCGGTCCAGAAAAAGTCGCGTGAGAGCGGTACGTATACGCATCACGAAGGGCGCAATTTCTCAGGATATCATAACTACCAGATTGACACGCCCCAAGGCCGAGGTCGCGGCAGAGGCCGAGGCCGTGGGCGCGGAAGAGAGTCCTTCACCTGGACAAGGGATCAGCCGCCGAGCAATGATCAAGAATATTGCGAACACCACAAAATTTTCAGCCACAATACCTCAAGATGCCGAAGCCTCGGCGCTAAGTTAGCAACCAAATTCTTAGCTGGAGAGCTCGGGACAAACGTCACTCTTAAGGACCTCGAGCCAGAGCCAGAGCCCGAGCAGACCAACCCGAGAAGAGCCCCCGAACCAAGAAACCAAGAGTCTCAGAAAAGAACCCGGGGGACGGAAGACGAAGACCGAGATGGTACGCGGCAGAAGGTTCTCACCATAATGGGTGGATCTCCATACTGTCCTGACACCGTAGCGGCAATCAAAGCTTTTCAACGCAGAGCCGAGACGCCTAGCAACTGGACAAGACGCTTCGATCGACCTAACGACATGATCACATTCGAGGAAAGCGAGACAAACGGGCTCGACATGCCTCATAACGATCCAATCGTCGTCACGTTAGCGATAGGAGACCATGACATTTACCGAGTATTGATTGACACCGGCAGCACCATCGACGTAATCTTTCGCGAAACGCTCCGACAGATGAACATCGATATGTCACGTGTAACTCCGACCCCGAGGCCAGTCCTCGGATTTTCAGGAGAAACTTTAATGACGCTTGGAACCATCCAATTACCAGTCCGAGCCGGCGGAGTGACGAAGATAGTCAGTTTCTCAGTCACCGATCAACCTACCATCTACAACGTCATAATGGGGACGCCGTGGCTAAATCTAATGCGAGCTGTCGCCTCAACATATCACCTCTGTGTTAAATTCCCGACCCCCAATGGCGTGAAAACGATCTGGGGTAGTCAGAAGAATTCTCGGATGTGTTTCATGGCAGCACACAAACTCCGAAACCCTGTCACTGAAGCAAAGGCCGAGATCGACCACAAGAAATCGAAACTTGGCCGGAGTGAAGAGAAGGCTATATCTAAACAATTATAGCAATTACAGATCGAGGAGGCACGCGAGGAGAAGAAGCCTACCTCGGATCCTGTAATCTCCATTGGCCTCGACGAGGGACGGCCTGAACGATGCGTGGAAATCGGCAGCGACTTAACCGAAGAGATAAAGACCGAGCTCATCTCATTCCTCAAAGAGAACATCAACACCTTCGCCTGGTCGGCTGAAGATCTACCCGGAGTAAGCATCGACGTAATCTGCCACGAGCTGAATGTTGACCCATCTTTCAAACCTATCAAGCAGAAGCGAAGAAAATTGGGTCGGGATCGCGCAGATGCCGTGAATGCCGAAGTAGAAAAACTCCTAAAGATCGGCTCGATCTCCGAAGCAAGATATCCAGACTGGTTAGCGAATCTTGTCGTGGTTAAAAAGAAGAACGGTAAGTGGAGAGTCTGCGTCGACTTCACCGACCTGAACAAAGCTTGCCCTAAAGACAGCTTTCCACTCCCACATATCGATCGCTTAGTGGAAGCAACCGCGGGAAATAAGTTGCTATCATTCATGGATGCCTTCGCAGGATACAATCAGATTCTCATGCACCCCGACGATCGCGAGAAGACAGCATTCATCACGGACCGAGGTATCTACTGCTACAAAGTCATGCCATTCGGACTCAAAAACGCTGGTGCAACGTATCAACGGCTCGTCAACAGGATGTTCTCCGAGCAGCTCGGGAAAACGATGGAAGTTTACATCGATGACATGCTAGTCAAATCCCTTGAAGAAAACGATCACATAGCCCATCTACGCGACTGTTTTCGCCAGCTCAACAAGCACAACATGAAGCTCAACCCGGCAAAATGTCGTTTCGCGGTAAAGTCGGGTGAATTCTTGGGATATCTCGTAACTCACCGAGGCATCGAGGCAAACCCGAAGCAAATCGATGCCCTACTAAACATGCCCTCACCATAGAACAAACGCGAAGTCCAACGTCTCACCGGGAGAGTCGCAGCCTTGAACCGATTCATCTCGTGGTCCACTGATAAATGCCTGGCTTTCTACGATACTCTGCGCGGAAACAAGAAATTTGAATGGACCAATCGCTGCGAAGAGGCTTTCCAGGAACTAAAGAAGTATCTGGCTAATCCGCCGGTGTTGGCAAAACCAGTCCCGGGCGAGCCGTTATTCATGTACATCGCAGTCTCGGATACAGCGATAAGTGGAGTCATAGTCAGGGAAGACAGAGGAGAGCAGAAGCCGATATTTTATGTCTCGCAAACTTTCACCGACGCGGAAACACGTTACCCGCAGACTGAAAAGCTCGCCCTCGCCGTAGTGATGTCAGCTCGGAAGCTACGACCATACTTCCAATCTCACTCAATTGTCTTCATGGCACCCGTATAACTCCGAACTATCCTACACAGTCCGAGCCAATCGGGACGCTTGGCCAAGTGGGCAGTAGAACTCAGCGAGTATGACATCGAATACAGGAACAAAACATGCGCAAAATCTCAAGTCCTGGCCGATTTTATCATCGAGCTGCCAACAGAAAACGCCCGAGAAGAGTCACCCAACGCTGTTTGGATCCTCCACGTCGACGGCTCATCTTCGAAACAAGGTTCTGGCGTCGGAAACCGCCTAGCATCACCAGAGGGTGAAATCCTTGAACAATCCTTTCGGCTGAATTTCGACGCGACTAATAACGTGGCTGAGTACGAAGCGCTGATAGCAGGACTTAAGCTGGCTCGGGGACTTAAGATCAACAAGTTGCGAGCCTTTTGCGACTCCCAGCTCGTGGCTAATCAATTCAATGGAGAATACGCGGCTCGCGACGAACGAATGGAAGCATATCTTGCTCTCACACAAGACTTGGCGAAACAGTTCGGAGAGTTCGAGTTAACCAGAATCCCACGAGGTGAGAACACATCGGCCGATGCCTTAGCGGCTCTAGCTTCAACCTCCGACCCAAATCTGAAAAGAATCATACCGGTTGAGTTCATCGAAAAGCCGAGCATTGAAGATAACAGCAAAGATCAAGTTTTAACAGCCCGAGAGACAGAAGAACCGGAAGAAATGGACATCGAACTGCTAGACCAGCAAACTACGGACGCAACCGAGCCCGAATACGGAAGCGACGCCGAATGGATCGGAGCCATCCGAAGCTACATAGCCGATGGAGAAGTTCCAACTGAAAAATGGGCAGCTCGGAAGCTTAAGGCCAAAGCGGCTTGGTATACTCTGATCGACGGAGAACTCTTTAAATGGCGATTTTCCGGTCCCCTCCTTATCTGTGTCGAAAGAAATGAGGCTCGGAGAGTCATGGAAGAAGTACACGGCGGATCTTGTGGAAACCATTCTGGCGGGAGAGCCCTGGCTATAAAGATCAAACGCCACGGATATTTTTGGCCGACGATGGTCAAAGACTGCGAGAAGTTTTCTCAACGGTGTGATAAATGCCAGAGGCACGCACCAACCACCAACCCGCCGAGCTCCTCTCTTCCGTCACTTTGCCTTATCCATTCATGCGATGGTCCATGGATATCATCGGACCTCTACACGACTCCAAGCAGAAGAAACTCTTCCTCGTACTGACAGACTACTTCTCCAAATGGATTGAGGCGGACTCCTACGCCAGCATCAAAGACGCGCAGGTCGAGAAATTCGTCTGGAAGAACATCATATGCCGCCACGGGATACCTTACGAAATCGTTACAGACAACGGATCGCAGTTTATTTCGGTTCGGTTCGAAGGATTCTGCGAGATATGGGCAATTCGCCTCAGCAAGTCTACGCCTCGGTATCCTCAGGGGAACGGACAAGCCGAAGCGGCAAACAAGATAATTCTCGACGGAATAAAAAAGCGCCTCGACGCGAAGAAAGGCCGCTGGGCCGACGAATTGGAAGGAGTACTATGGTCGCACAGAACCACGCCGCGGCGGGCCACGGGAGAAACACCTTTCGCCCTTGTCTACGGCACGGAGTGTGTGATTCCCACCGAAGCCGAGATCCCGGGACTAAGAAGACGTTTTCTCCCCGAGCAGGAAAATTCCAACACTCAGATGATGCTGGACGAGTTGGACTTAATTGACGAAAGAAGAGATTCGGCTTTGATCCGTATGCAGAACTATCAGAATGCAACGGCTCGGTACTACAATTCTCACGTTAAGCATCGACGTTTCCACAAAGGAGATCTCGTGCTGCGCAAAGTTTTCCAGAATACCGCCGAGCAGAACGCAGGTAAGCTCGACACGAATTGGGAGGGACCTTACACGATCGCAAAGGTAATCCGACCCGGTGTCTACGAACTCATCAACATGAACGGCAAAGCGGTACCTAGATCCTGGAACGCAATGCATCTAAGGAAATATTACCGCTAAAAACCAAAGGTACGCATGTACTTGAACTACGGGGTGGCTTGATCCCTGAAAAGGGTACGTAGGCAGCTCGTCCTCGGACGAGTTCAGCTACCCCCCCTAATTAAAAAGGGGGGAGTGGGTCCGTATACATATACTCCAACTGAACTTTTTAAACGTAATTTTTTCCTGTTTTACCCTTCGGGTTTTACAATTTCATCCACCTTAACATCAATCCCGAACTCATCTCGGGAACCTTCACGGTCTTCTTATCGACCCATAAAGCCAACAGTTCGTGCGAACGATGGCCACGTCCACGAACAGAGAGCTCATTTCGCCACTCCGGTTACAGCGCGCTATATAAGCATCCGAGGCAATTCGGTCGGCGATATCTGGCCACAAAGAAACTGTCTTCAGAAAACCCAGTTGACTGAACACTGGTACCCCAGTTCGCTTCTAAGCACTGGTTTCGACTATATCAGCTCGGGTCGCAACCGATAAAGATTAGTCCCACGTAGCCAAAACCCAGTTATCCCAACACTGATGCACGAGTCATTTCACTTTCGCCACGGAGGTTGAAACGGTTCGGAAGAATTAACTTCTTAACGTCACGCGCTTGCAAAAACCCAGTTACCTTGACACTGGTGCATGATTCGCTTTCTCGGCTCAGAAGTTAAAACGGGTCGGAAAGATTAAGTTCTCCATAAACGACCCTCCTTAACACTGTTACGAAAACCCAGTTACTCAACACTGGTACTGAATTTAGTTCGGAAAAATCTCAAGATAAACAAAAATAAGTCAAGCACTTAAAAACATTCATATCAAGTGGATAAAGCCATCCAGGCATAAGTTTTTTACAAAAGAAACTTAAGACAAAAGAAAGAAGAGACGCCTCGGGCTTAGTCGTCTCGCTCCTCAACATGCGCTGCCGCAGGATGCAGAAACGATCCCGCTTGATCGGAAACTCCGACTTCAACCGCATCACTTTCCACTGATCTATTCCCGAGGCTGTCATGGGCAGAAACAGGAGACACCGGAGGAACGGTCAAGCCTAGCATACTCAGCCTCGGCATCCCCGAACTCATCTTTCCACTTGTTGACCTCAAGCTTCTCATCTTCGATCTGCCCTCCAGCTTCAAGGGTGGCGATTAGCTCTGCATTAGCCTTTGCCTGAGAGAAGTACACGTACCGCTCGGAGATTTTGTCAAACTCTGACAACTTCGCCTCAGTCCTCTTAACCTTCTCCATAAACTCCTCGGCGACCTCTCTCTTGGCAGCTTTCTTCGCCCGGGCCACCTCAACTTCACGAAGAGACTTCTCTTCGGTGAGCAAACGCTTGAGCCTTTCAATCTCCGCCTCGGCCTTCCGGCGAATTCGAGCATTCTCCTCGGATTCTTTCCTCCGCGACTCCTGTTCGGCAACAACTAACGCCTCGACAGTTCGCGCTGCTACAACAGCCTCGGCCGCCGTCTTCTCAGCCCTCAGCTTAGCGGATTCAGACCGTTCGATAGCCAGCGCGTTTTCACGAGCCCTTGAGTCGTAGGAGTGGACCATCGTGTTCATCGAAGAGAAGGCCTGGAGAATAAATAACAAAGACATGTCAGGTCCTGAAACAAAACTGCCTCGTACAAGAATGGATCCAGGCACGTACCTTCAAGAAATTTGCCGCGGCCTCACCATATCGCTCCGCCTCGATTAAGCCCTCGGGGGCGGGAAGTAGCGGCCAAGCGCATGAAGCGATAAGGTTGGCAGAAGCAACCTTGTCCTGGAATATCGGCCGAGAAGAGCTATGAGCCCGTTTCGACCTTTTACGCTTATCCCCAGAGTGTTCTCCTCGGGGATGCTTTCCCTTGGACTTGGTCTGCCCGCCAGCAAGCAAACCAACCACCAGTGTGTTCCCCACCTCGGGAACCTGGCTAGCAACATCCCTAACCGGGATGCCGTCGGGCACCCCGGGGAGAGCCATGGTGACAGCTAAATCAGCACCCGATTCTACGGGATCAACGATAACCTCGGGGTCAGTAGTTGCCTCGGCCCCCGCTATAGCCTCGGGCGGAGCCACAGGTCCGAAAGCCGCCTCTATCGCTCTCTGCTCTTCGCGCGCCTTCTTCTCGGCGGCCTTCTTTTCCCTTAAGGACATCTTCACCCCTTGCATCTCCGTAAAAAAACTTAGCCTTTGGTTTGAAGAAGATGAGGAAGTGGAACAGGACGCACCGTGACACTTCCGAGCAGCCAATTCCTTAACGCCTTTTCAACCCGTCCTAGGGAAAAATGCTTGATCCAATGACACTTCCGAGCAGCCAATTCCTCACGAACGCTGAAAAGGTCCTCGGGAATACGATCCAAGAAGCTCGGGCCTCGATCTGCAAAAGGAAATCGAAACATCAATTAAAGAAGCCAGGTTATAACAGAAAACAAACAAGAATCACGGATAAACTACCAATCTTTCTCCATTTTCCAATCATCTTTTCAAGGCAGCCCTCGGGGACACAATCTTCGTCAAGGGCGACGAAGAAGAAATGATCGGTGTACTTCTCGTCTTTGCTCGGGAAGCCGCCAATAACCCTTCGCTTCGGGCGAGGGGAAATATAATACCTTTCCATCTCGCAGCTCGGAACACGGCGGATCTCTAGCAAATTCCTTAGATGATCAAGGCCGATGTTATTGTACGTCTCAAACCCGCGTACTAAGATCCCAACCAAATGTCGAAGGCCTCGGGTCGTGATCTGGGCCAGAGCAAGCTTGTACGACCACAAATACTCAATGATCGGCCTCGGGATTGGGAACCATAGGAAGCAAAAATAAAAGAATCCTTCGTACAAGGTGAAAAACCCCTCGGGAGGATCGTCAGCTCTCTCATTAGGGGTCGGCAATCGCAGAGTCACTGTGGAAGTCGAAACTAACACAATCAAGATTTGTCTAGGGTTTTATTTTAGGGATACGATAATCGTGAATTCTCAAAGAAAAACAGAAACGATTGATACCAAAGATGGTGTTCTTGATATTATTAATAAAAAGACGATTTTGATCGTACAAGAGTTTGATCGTAAAAGAAAAAGTGTTTGTGCTGTGAGAGCTATGCGTAGTGTAATTTCTAGAGCGATATTGCTTGTCCTCTCGTTCTCGCCTTGAATCTCTTTATATAGGGATTATAAACCGCCTCTCCAGCGATATTCTCGGAAGATTTCCATTTATCTTGAAGTCGGCTAGAATATCGCGGATTAGGACAATTTCCTTATTCTTCGGAGTTTTCGGAAGATTTCCTGATTTGAGTTGATCCTTCGCGATTCTTCCTTATCATTTCCGAGTTTATCGGAAATGATCCTTCTTTTTCGGAAATGACAATGTGCTTGGAAATGATACCTTTAAAGAAGAATATTTACTAAGTCTTTGCTTCGGGCGATGATGAAGACTTCGCCTCGGGGAACTTGTGCAACCGGCTCGGGTACACAGGAAGGACTGGCTCGGGCATTCTAGGATGGCTTCTTCGGGTGTCCCCGAGGCGACGGGCTCAGAAACTCCCGAGGCGACCAGGCTCGGGTACCCCCGAGGCAATTGGGCTCGGGTGCTTCTGATGTCTTGTTCAGGATATCCCCGAGGCGATGGGCTCGGGTACCCCCGAGGCAATTGGGCTCGGGTGCTTCTGATATCTTGTTCAGGATATCCCCGAGGCGATGGGCTCGGGTACCCCCGAGGCAATTGGGCTCGGGTGCTTCTGATGTCTTCTTCAGGATATCCCCGAGGCGATGGGCTCGGGTACCCCCGAGGCAATTGGGCTCGGGTGCTTCTGATATCTTGTTCAAGATATCCCCGAGGCGATGGGCTCGGGTACCCCCGAGGCAATTGGGCTCGGGTGCCTTCGACGTCTTGTTTAAGTGTCCCCGAGGCGATGGGCTCGGGTATACTAAATCGTTTAGACAAATATCCCGAGGTGAATGATGCGATGCCCCGAGATGATCTCTGAAAGACTCCCAAAGTGTTCTAAGTCTGGCTCGGCGCCAAAGGGTGGAAACCGACCCCAACAGTCACCCCTTCACCAAAATTAAAACGCGACTTTAGATCCCGAAGCGAGTCTGAAGTCGACAGAGTGGAACCGGGAGGATCAGGTTTTGTCATCTTTTTGGCTCGGGTTTTCTTCCTCTGAGTCATGGCACCTTGAATCGCCAGCTGAAGTAGCCTGGCTCCCTCCTCGGGATCATAAGTAACCATTTCACCCTTCACCTCGGGCAAAATAGGCGGCTCGGGCACATCCTGCCAGCGAGAAACTCCAGCCTCATCTGCAGCTGGAGGACGCCTCCTTCTGTTTAAAATCGCCTCGGGGTCGTCGGAGAGATCTTCATCCCGAGCCGTATCAGCGATTGCATCATCCCGAGCCACAAATTGGCTCGGAACCCCTGGGCTTCCAGATGACGATTCCGCGTCGCTACTTGACTCAGATCGATCTGACAAACTGGCCTCGGGCCCATCCGAACTACTCCAAACCATTTTTCGTTTATGGACGGGAATATTTCTGCCTCGGGAAGAATCGCTTGAATCAGAAAGGGACATCAATCTGCCCGGATAAATCGAAAGAACAACCGGAGAAACAGAATTCAGGACGCCGGCAAAATCAACCTAGATCTAAACACGGCGGCGCGACGGAAAAGTAAATCGGAAAAAGAAGAAACATAAACTAAACCAAGATCAGAGAAAAGAAGCAAACCTTAGAATTTTTCCTTGCAAATCGCGAAATGAGAGAATGAGCTGGGAACTCAGTATTTATAGAAATTTAGAGCGCGTCGGGTACGCATGCGTACAACGGAACGTTTCGCGTCCGCCGAAAATCTCGGGAATAAGCGAAAACTTTTCCACCTCTCGAGAGGGAAATTCGACCGTCACACGCTAAAAGAAGACGAAACGTCAAGGGGATTCGAATCGTCAGGAGAATTCAGATCACCAAACCAGCTCGGAGTCATCGAACCGGCCCGGGATCGATCACTAGATCGGCTCGGGAAAACCATGGCCGAATCGGCTCGGGACATCTTGCATCACCTCGGGACTAATAATCCTGAAGCTCGTCACTTGCTCATCAAGACAACGAGCTGGGGGGCAAACTGTTGGGGTCGGATTCCACCCGCATTAAGTCCGAGCCGAGATACGGCGCCTCGGGATTCATCACCGATTTGGCTTGGACAAGCTCTGACTAAACCTGCTCGGGATCACCAAACCAGCTCAGAATCACCGAACCGGCCTGGGATCGATCACTAGATCGGCTCGGGGAAACCATGGCCGAATCGGCTCGGGACATCTTGCATGGCCTCGGGACACGACGTACCACCTTGACCGAGCTGCTCTTCCTTCATCCCGAGCCGGCTTCACAAGACACCCGAGCCAAAGAGCCAACGCATCCGAGGCGAAAGGAGGGTTGTTCCCGAGCCAAAATCATCAGTCACTCGAGGCGATGACTTAGCAAATTTTCGTCTTCAAAGTATCATTTCCAAGCAAAGCATCATTTCCGAAAAAGAAGGATCATTTCCGATAGACCCGGAAATGATAAGGAAGAATCTCAAAGGATCAACTCAAATCGGGAAATCTTCCAAGAAACTTCGAAGAATAAGGAAACTATCCTAAAACCGCGATATTCCAAGCCGACTTCAAGATAAATGGAAATTTTCCGAGAATATCGCTGGAGAGGCGGTTTACCACCCCTATAAAAAGAGACTCAAGGCTCTCATAGAGAGGAGGCAATATCGCTCTAGAATTTACACTACGCAAAGCTCTCACAGCACAAACATCTTTTCTTTTACGATCAAACTCTTGTACCATCAAAACTACTCCTTTCATCAATAAAATCAATAACACCATCTTTGGTTATATTTGTTTCTGTTGTTCTTTGAGAATTCACATTTATCGTATCCCTAAATTAAAACCCTAGACAAATCTCGATTGTGTTGGTTTCGACCTCCACAGTATTCCTTCGCCGTTGCCCCTTTATACTCCATGTCATCTTCCCATTTAAGGTAATTCTTTTTTTCTGAAAAAGACATAGCTCGAGTCAATGGAGATTTTGAACCATGGCTACAAAAATCATCATTAAATTTAATCCATGGTTTAGAATAGCCTGTATTGGTGTTGTATGAGTCAGGCGGTTCTGGTTCTGGTGCTTCACGGCCTGGTTCATCTCTTGATTCAGAATCTGAATGATCATTGTGATGCCAAGAGATGCTTCCATAATCGTCTTCCTCATCCGACATGACTTGGTAAGGCTCTTCTCCTTGGATTTCTTCATCCGAATAGAACTCAATGGACTCCATATTCGTTCTAAATTTTAAGAACCGTACCTCACAGACACATAAAAAAGGAAAAGTGTGTCAAACACTAGTTCAACAAATATTGCAAGAACAATAATTATAAACAAAAAAATAAGAATATAAATATTTTATTTTGCTTTTCTTTTCTTTTTTTGAATCAAAATCGAAAATATAAAGGAAAAAAAAAATTTTATTTCTCTTTTCTGATTTTATAAAAATAAAATTCCGAAAACTAATAAAAAATATGATTTTTATGGATTTTTCTTATAATAATTATAAAATAAATAATAAACTGAAGCAAATAAATTTTTTTTTTTTTAATGAAAGTACTGAAGCAAATAAACAATAACAAAGCAAGAAACAAATTTTTTTTTTTTTTTTTTTGGTTTTCAAATTTATAAAAATTAAATAACAAAATTGAAAAATCAAAAAGATATAGGTTGAAAAGATACAACCTTGGGATAGGAGCTTTTGAAGCTCTGATACCAGATGATGCAAGAATTGGAGCTAATCCAACTTTAGTTCACTTGATGATCAAGAGATTCCAAGCTTTTCACGCGGAAGGTGGGATGATGAAGGTGGTGATCTGACACGCTGGCGATCGCTTCTCTCGTGTGGGATCGATTCAAAGGGAATTGATGGATAGAAGGGTGATTGACTCGCTCAATCAGTGGGGTAATCGACTCACTCGATCAATGAACGAATGAAGGATGTTGAATCACTCAACAAACTTAATCCGCAGAATCCTGAAGTACTTGGTGACTCACTCACAAAGAACTACAGAACAATGACAAAGACTCAAACTTTGACAAGTAGAAAACGTTTCTATTACTTTAAAATGATCAAGGGTGCTTTACAATGAGACTAATGATCAGCTTATATAGGCTGAGTACAAACGTTCTAAAAGCTAAACAAAGAAACAAATCGCAACATTAAAAGAAAATATGGTCGTTGGTCCAAATAAGGCAAGTGAGGTGTGCCTTGTATCTTGTCAACTTGGGGAGGAAGTTGTGACGTCTTGGAAGCTTCTGGAGGGTCTCAAGATTCTCACACAAGCGCACAAACAAAGAAGGAAAGCTTTGTTGCAAGTTGATCTCCTTCGACTCCATATATGGCAAGTAATAACCCCGCGGGTTCTTGTGTGGTAAGGTGTACCAAAGTTTGTGTGGTACATGTCTTGTGTAGCCTAGATGTTCTCCTGGTTTCCATATGTAGCTTTGAGGTGCGTCCAAGTGTAGAATAAGGAAGATTTCCTTGTCCGGCTTCATTTGGCGCAGTACTTCAGAAAGTAGTTCAGCAAGTAGTTCAGCGAGTAGTTCAGCCGGTCTGTCAGCAAGTACATCAGCTGTATGTACTTGTAATATCTTCGAATCAATTTCTTGGTAAATGATTCCTTGATGACTTGATGTTGCCTCGTTAAAAACCTTTCTAGGTAAACCCATTGGGACAAACCCTAGATAAGGGAAAAAGAGTGCAACGGTCAAATTTCCACAACATGGTGATTCGGCTCGCTGGTCTTTGATTCCTCCTGAACTATCGTTTGTCTTCTTAGGATTAATTTTCTGGTGAATAACTTACCCTAGGCCTTGTGCTTGATTATGACTCCATTTGGGCAAGAATCCTCCAAAATGCTCCATATCAACCGGTTTGATACATGTACCGGTAGGTTTGGTACACTCCTGGTTTGGTTTGATTTGGATGTCCGCATCACCTCCCCTCTCAAGTTGGAAGTGTGTAGATTAAGAACACCCAACTTGCTGAGAAAATCTTTGAACTCTTTCTGTCCCAAAGCTTTGGTGAAGATATCTGCCAACTGTGCATGAGTCGAAACATGTTGCGTTGAAATAGTACCCTTAACAATCTCATCCCGCACAATATATATGACAATCAACCTCAACATGTTTAGTCCTCTCATGGAATACCGGATTAGCACTAATATGGATCGCAGCTTGACTATCACAAAACACGCTCATTGGACGTGTCATCACAACTCCAAGATCCGTCAACAAACCTTTGATCCACAAGAGCTCAGCAGTGAGCATTCCCATAGCTCGATATTCTGCTTAATTTGAAATTTGTTCCAAAAATTGTTGAAATGGGCACCAATTCGTTGTGTGGGTAGGAAAAGGAACCGTTCAAATAGTAAGGGTAGAAATAGGACCTTTTCCCTCTTTTGAATTGCCACTGTGTCATCCGACTCTTCTATTTTAACGGTTGACTAACGTCCGTTTGAGTCAATGTTGAATTCAACTATAAACACAGAGTATGGGTAGTTAATTTGAAATTTGTTACGAAAACTGTTGAAATAAGCACCAACTCGTTGTGTGGGTAGGAAACGGAACCGTCCAAATAGTAGGGGTGGAAATAGGCCATTTTCCCGTGTTTTGTGTGTGCAGAGGTAGTAGAAATGAACGAGTATTTATATTTTATCGAGCTATGATAAGTTAGTAGAGTTTTAGGTTAAAGAATATACAAATTCTGATTAGCAAAGTGTTGATATGTTCGAAAATCTTTAAATCGTTACAAATCTAAAATATGCTACATATACTCTTAACCATTTTAAGATAATATCTTTAAAAATCGTTTATCATGAGACATTTCCAAATCTTTAGGTGGATTGAATACAAAATTAATATAGTTCCTTTTTTTTAAGAAAAAAATGTGAATTGCATAACTCATTAGTACCTATTTAGGAAACGATTTGCATCCGAAATATATCTTTGTTACAACTACATATATTTACTAAATCAATCATTTATTTGCGTTAGGATTTTTTTTAAGGAATGTCTCAAATTATTAGGATCCGAATGTCTAATTTACAGGTAAAAATCCGGATCAAAAATTAAAAAAACAAATCCGGTCCGATTGAATTTCTTAAAATGTACTTCAAAAATGTTAAGATAGATCTATATATATCGTTTGAATATGTAAACTCTATAATCTTTCCTATTCATTATAAAAGAAAATTGTTTTTTTTTTCTTTTAAATATTAAATGTTTAAGTCTAAAAATACAAATTTATAACGGAAAAAATGCCTAAATGAAGTATTTTATATACGAGGTATTTTATGACCACAAATAATTAGATGATAATTTTTTATTCCAATCCAAAAGTATTGGGTATTAAACTTCTAAATTAAAATTAGTTTGGGTTATTAAAAGCTGTTGACAAAAAAAAAAAAAAATTAGTTTGGGTTTTTTAGGCATTTTTCCCAATTTATAACAATCGAAGATTTAATTTTATTTAGATCAAATAGTTTTAATTCTTATGCTTTTTTAAAAAAATAACTAAAAAAAATATTATAAATTAATGAAATTAATTTAAACTATAGATATTTTGAAATTTGACATAAATAATAATGATGAATCTATACTAGTATAATCGCAGCACTTTTTGTGACGGGTGGGTAAAAAAGCTTTCGGGTATATCGGATATCCGACCCATTTTAAAAATTCCTTCACAAAAAATTTGTTGGGTCGGGTTATATTTAACCCAACTCATACACCGGATATTCCATATTTAATAATTTAGATTTTTAGAAGATTTGATTAAGATTTATAATTATGATTCTCCTATCATCTTTGTTTGATTTGTTTTTAACTGTTTTGAATCATCATATAATACATAAAGTAAAAAAAAAAATCAATTTTTTTTCTGCATATACTGTGATTCGAAATTTTTAAAACGGACATATATTATCCAATTGACGAAAATGTGTGTTCAACGTTCTACATCGATTAAAATATTTAGACAATGATTCAGAATCATATCATAAATAAGAACATTAATAAAATAAATGAGTTTTTTGGCGGGATGGGTTTGACGGGACGGGTTTTTGAATCAACAATAATAAAAAGATTAAAATATCATTAATCCGCCGCTTCAATACGGATTTAATCCTTATTTTTTTTAATACAAATCACATGACGGGTTAAGAAATTACGGAACGGGTTATATTTCGGAAATGATTTATATGGCGGACGAATTTGAATCAATATTTATATACCGCTTTAATACGGGTTAAATCCTCAGTTTATTAATAATTATCTCGTGGACTCGTGGTATACCGTTACTTAATAACAATTGTAAACTATAATATAAATAAATATGTTATAAGGAGATACAATTTACAAAATATTTTTATACTAACTTTAAAATTAAATCATCTCACGGTGTACCGCGTGTTAAAATCTAGTGTCTTGGTAAAATATTTGGTGAATGGTATTTTAAATTTACTTTACTATTATAATAAATGTATCAACAAATATAAAATATAGAAATGCAAATAAGGGTATTAAGGTAAAAGATGAATATATAAACAAATCTTCTATCTAATTATAATTTTATCTTCTTATTTCTTAAATTAGTTTCTATTCACAATAAAAAGTTAAATATGTCTTTTTGTTAAATTTAATTTAATTTAAAAAATTTAAAACCCGCACATCGGGCGGGTCTTAATCTAGTTTTTTATACTAGGTATTTTATGACGACAAATAATTAGATGAGAGTTTTTTATTCCAATCCTAAAGTATTGGGGATTAAATTTCCAAATTAAAATTAGTTTGGGTTTTTTTAGGCATTTTTCCCAATTTATAACATTCAAAGCATTAATTTTATTTAGATCAAATAATTTTAATTCTTATTTTTTCTAAAAATATTGACAATTAGAAAAAATCTATAAATTAATAAAAATTAAATTACACTACAAATAAATTAATATCATTATTAATTAATAAAATATCAGAATCCAACATTATTAATGTATAGAGGTTCTACTGTACTGTATTCTGTATTTTTTTTCTAGAGGTATATGAAGATCATTAGAAAATCAATGCATAACCAAAAAAAGAATACTTCGGGGCTATATAATATATGGCTGATTCAATCACAGAGAAAGTATTCTTTTTTTGGTTATGCAGAAGATGCCATAATGATCTCCAAAAATGACTTAGAAAACGAGAGTCGCGATCCGACACGATAGAAAGAGGTAAACCATGAAGTTTATACACTTCCCGAATGAACAAGATCGCAACTTGCACTGCATCAGTGGTCTTCTTACACGGAATAAAATGGACCATCTTGGAAAACCGATCGACAACAACAAAAATCGAATCATTACCTCTTTGTGTTCGTGGTAGACCAAGGACAAAATCCATACTTATGTCAGTCCAAGGTTGTGTAGGAATAGGAAGAGGCAAGTATAAACCAGCGTTCGAAGCTTTGCCTTTAGCAGCTTGACAAATACCACATCGCACAATGAATCGTTCAACATCACGTCTTAATGTTGGCCAAAAAATATGACGAGCTTATCAACTTAAGCGTACGATCTCTTCCCACATGACCTTCTCCATGTATCTCGCTAATTAACTTCAACCGCAAGCTACATTCTGGAATACATAACCGAGCACCGCGAAACAAAAATCCATCATAAATCAAGTACTCGTCACCAACCCCATTAGACGCGTCGTTCCAGATTTTAGCGAAGAAAGCATCACTATAATAAAGCATGGGAAGTACTTCAAAAATCAAAACCCGTAACTAACATATGTAAGCTTTAATCAAAGCTTTAATTTTGTTTAGATCAAATAGTTTTAATTCTTATGCTTTTTTTAAAAAAATAACTAAAAAAAATTCTATAAATTAGTGAAATTTATTTACACTATAGATAAATTAATATCACTATAAATTACTAAAATATCAGGGTCCCAACATTATAACCCAACATTTTTAATTTATAGAAGT
This sequence comes from Arabidopsis lyrata subsp. lyrata, assembly GCF_000004255.2. Taxonomy (NCBI): domain Eukaryota; kingdom Viridiplantae; phylum Streptophyta; class Magnoliopsida; order Brassicales; family Brassicaceae; genus Arabidopsis; species Arabidopsis lyrata. Next base: position 20,156,342 of record NW_003302549.1, on the reverse strand, counting down.
ACTTTTACTATATCGACATAATTAGAAAATCAATGCAAAACCAGAAAAAGAATAATTCGGGGCTATATAATATAGGGTTGATTCAATCACAGAAAAAGTACCACCAAAACTCCATCCAGCTAGTCATGGTACATATAAAATACTATCTATACTCATAACGGTTTTGTTGGGGACATAACACAAATAAAGAAACACCTTGTCCTCAAGGTGGAAAGAAGTTGAATGTTGAATCAGTAGCTACAATCCTTGGAAAAGCTCTCTGACTTAGCTTCACCTTGGCTCGGGAGGCTTCATGTGTTTTACAATCCTTTAGCTTCTTCGACACTCTCTCAAAAGTCGACAACAACACTTTGAACCCAAACTTCAATTTAGTCTTGTACTGAATCAGATCCAGAGTGTAACAAGAGGACAACTTGGGAAGTTTCGGCCATGAGAAGGTAATGCTATTCTTGAGCAACCCATCTTGCAACGCCACTTTCATGGGTCACAGTGTAAGTGCTCACACAAGAATTCACCGGAGACAGCAGCAAGTGTTCTTCTTCAGCTTCTTTTATACCTCGAAACGCATTCCCTCTTTTCTTATTCTCACTACATCCACCTTGCAAGAAACACTTCTTTAAATCCAAGACCGAGAATACTATATTCATAACATCTCCTGATATTCTATTCTTATTTCCTCTATCAAAGACCAACCATCCACACCTACTACTACTCGCCCCTGAAAACTCATTCCCTCTTTTCTTATGAGCATCTTCCTTCCGGGTAACAGACATAGAACACCTCTTTACCAATTCTCTAGGACTATTGATGAACTTGCTGATGTTGTAACACCTCATGATCATTTCAAGACCCACTTGGATAAAATATATGTAATCCAAATTTGATGGAAAGATGATCTTACCAACGCATTGACAGTCCCAGATGTCAAGACCACTGAATTTTGGAGTCCTCTTGAGCTATCCTGCGAATAGCTCAGTGTTTGTGTGCCTCTCTTCTTGTCATCCCAATTGAAATATGAAACCATAACTCCCTCTCCCACGGGGACATATTTGTGTCTAACAGCAGTGAAACAACCTCTTTGAATATCCACATCCCTTGCTAGGCCTCCACCTTGACACCCGTTCTTATATTCATAACTCTTATAATGCCCGATTTTACACTCTTTTTTATACTCAGCACACAACTCTTTCACATCCCATTTCATGACCCTAATATCTCTTGAGAGGGTATTCTTATCCTTTTTATCATCTTCATCAACACTATATAGCTAGTTATCTCCATACTTGCTATTCTGACTACTGCCCGCCTCTGAGAGTCTCATCTTGTCCTCAAGATGAAATGACAAACAGTGTTTGTTCTGGAGCAGGAATGCTAAAGCTTCAAGAATCATCCATATGCACTCACTCTCTCTCTCTCTCTCTCTCTCTATATATATATATATATATATATATATATATATATATATTTTATCTTCCTCTTGAGTCCTTCAATGTCATGGAACTGCCTCATACTAAGCCTTTTCATCTTTCTTTGATCTGACACACAGCTTCTTGACATATAACATTGTATCTTCATTAATGATCATCAGCCTGTGATTATCAAAAAATATGACAAACCAGAAGACAGCTTTGTAACCCCTTTGGGCTCGTTCTTCCATCAATATCAAGCCAAACCCGTCTTGACCATGTATTCAAAAATGTCTATAACCTCCGGCTTTGAACACCCAACATGCCAAAATTCTGAGCGCTTTGTCTACTACATATCCTCGCAATTGAGGCCTTTGTATTAGTTTCACAAACTGATTTATCATAGCTGTTTCAATGCTTCATGTTTCATCATCTATTAGACTCAAAAGATCTAACATCTTCATTTCCCCCCTTTTTAACTTAGTTTGATACTCAAGCACTCTGCTCTTTAAATCAAACTTCATTCAGTCAAAGACACACGCAAGCAGCATCCATCCATTCTCATTAGTCAGTTTCAAGTAAAACCCCATTCTTCAATTCATGTCCTCAGACCAGATAAGATTGAAGAACTCTCTTTGTGTGCGATATCTCCCCCTGCTTGAGTGCATAACTAAGTTAAAAACTCAAAGAAAATGATGTCAACCTCTGCCTTTGCCTCTAAATGTGTTTGATTCCAACAGATATGTTGACACAGCTTCTGATCATTCTCTGAAGTTCCTTTTATTGCCATCTGTCATTCACGGAGCGTCTTCTGCATCAACTTTTCTAATATTTCTTCTACAGTCCTTCCCTTCGAAGCAAAAACATGGAGCTTTCTAACGATTTTTTTTTTTCTGCAAAGCTTCTCCAATATTGAAGGTCTTTTTCTTCTTGTGATAGCAACAGATCCATGAATACTTCAATACGTGAATCCTCATCTTTATGAACGAGCTATGAGAAGACTGATTCTTCACCACTAACTTGTGTTTTACGTTTCTTCAACAAACACAATCAGATTCTCACATTAATAACTCTTCATGATAAACCAAATTCTGAAGACGCCGACGTAGAGATCAGTTTCAGACTCCATTTACTCAAATGCCTTGTACTCTCAGAACTGCTGAGCCAATGCTCTGACATTCATGTCTCTGGATTGGTATTTGAGCCAATTCTTGTTTTCATACACAATTCTTGTCAGATGGCATCTTATATAGTATCAGATTTAGTGACTTTCTCCTAATCAAGAATTTACACCAGCACGCTGTCACCAAATACCACAAACAGAACATCTCTTTCCTTTCCAAAGGGTTACTCTAACTCCAATAGAAGATTCTTCTCTCATTCAGCTGAGTTTCGGATTTAAATTCCTTCAGCGGTGTCAACTCCTATCGACCTTGTAGTTGCAGCGGATACATCGCAGATTGATCCCAATCAGCTTCTCATATAGAGTGAATCATCACGTAGAATTCTCCTCTCCAATTGCTTTTCACTTTTGGTTTCTCTTTAAGATGAAACAATTTCTCACAGTTTATCACCAGCATGAGCCACACTTGAAATCTCCTTGCAAATTTTCTCCAAAAGAACCTTTGACTGAACTTTTCTTCACAAGAAAACTTCTCAACCAACATGCATTATCTTTCTTTGATCTGAGACTTTCCATGACTTTATACCTTGATTTAACAGAAAGTTTGATGACAGAATATCATCATAAACCTTACTAATAACAATCATTGAGAATAACCTCTTCTCCCACATAATCTCATCTTTCTCATGAACTAAGAACTTTTTATTTTTTGTCTCAACTTCTCTCTTAGCCTTAGTTGCAATCTTTCTGTGTCAAAGTCTCATCTAAAAACGATTTTCAGCATTCTTCATAAACCTTACTGATGATAATCATTCAGAAGAACCTCTTCTCTTACATAATTTCATCTTTCTCATGAACTAAGAACTTTTTCTGTCTCAACTCCTCTCTTAGTCTCAGTTGCAATCTCTGTGTTTCAAAGTCTCTTCTAAAAACGCTTTTCAGCATTCTTCATAGTTTCTAGGATGCTTCCATAACATGTTTCAACATCTATGCTCTTCACCTTTTTCATGTCATTAGAAACTCATTGTTCCATAAGACTTTGAATCAACTGTTCTGAAATGTCATCAGTAAACTATGTTCCCGGACTCCAAATCCAGTGTCCTTCTACCAGAATCTAGTTTCACATGTCTAGAGTATCTCTGCAAAATTTCATCTCATTCCGAGTTTATTTGGTCATCCGGTTGACATTTCCATAAGAACTGGTCAAATCTGAAACTTTCAGATGAACTGTGCCCGGAAGAAGCTCGAATAAAACACAAACCAACCGTCAAAATCTCAATCCCACCGTTGATACTCAAGACAGCATTTTCACGAAGCTTACCACCAAGTTTCAGCTTGATCGGATTACGTTTCATCCACCAAACGTTTTCTTGAATCAGACATCTCCTTTCTTGTTTTCTCCTTTCTTCTCTAATTCAAAAATCATATACTGTGACATTGCAATATCTCTCGTTGTCGAAGAGGGAGACTTGAATGAAGTCTCAGATGAATTGATGGTGAATAAAGAGATGCTCGCCAGAGATGAGGGCTGAGAGTTACACCAGAAAATTCACCGGTTAGGATGTGGTGGTTGAAGACGGCGGCCGTGACGGTGACTGGTGATCGGTGAGAGTTGTGACCTCTAGCTGTCGTCGGAGATAGAGAAAAAGGGTCGATTAAGAAGAATAAATCGAAGCAAGAGGGAGATGAGGAAGAAAAATCAAAATTGGGTATTTAATCAAAGGGTTCAAGAGGGAGTGTTGGATTTGAACCTTTGATTAAATATGCGAAAGAGAAAGCAAAGGCTCGTGATTAAATCGTGAAGGAGCAAAGTCAACGACAAAGTTTATGGACACCGTAGATCTCGCCGCCGTCCTCTACAGCACAGAGCCGACAAAGTGAGCAAAGTGAGCGATCCAGGACGACCGCTCCACCTTGACCGGCGACCACCGCACCGCCAGAGAACAGATCTGAGCGACTTCGATGAAAGGCTTCAACCGACAATGTTGTGGACTCGCATACAGACAAGTGGGCCGAGCTCGGTGATTGTATCTGGATAGAGATAGAGAGATTTATTTAAATAAAGCCCAGGCCCACGTCGACCACTCAGATTTATCCCACGTCGTCCCCTCGAATTTTTATGGACTGGTTTATAACAGATGAGGGAAGATCAAAACTGGCCGGTGATGAAGCTGTATCCCATAAAACGACATCAAAGGATCTTTGATCCACTCGTGAAATAAACCAATACACAGTCTGAGGCCAGTTCCTTTTTTTTTCCATGAACTGTGAAGTGTGAATGATGCTTACATTCTCAGAGTCCCACATCAATAGGAAGCTTTTCGAGTGACCACAATGCTCTGTTTCTTTCGCCGAGCTGTCTCTTTCGCTTCTTCAGCTTCAGTTATGTGAATCTACGATTAGGAAGAAACAAGGGTGGTGAAGAGTATCGTGTTCCGTTTTGTTCTGTGGCTCTTGATGTTCCTAAGTTACGTATAGCTCAAGGCTTTTTGGTTTTGAGAGATTTGAAGCTTCCTGTGAACGGTTTGGTTATGCTAATGGATATTGGCCTTGTTGAGTTCTCTTTTGGTCTTCCCTTCGAGCTATTTTCAATCTGATTATGTAATTCCTTTGGTTGCTTACATTCTCGGTGTTTCCTCTGCCTAAGGTTAACGGCGTTTGGAATCTTTTAGGGAGTTTCAAAGCGGTGCCTACTAAATAAAAGGAGATCTCTTTGCTCTATGGTATGTATCTGATTTACGTGTTCGTGTCCCTTATTCTCGTCTTAATTAATTTCACATCTTGAAAAGGGTTTATTGCTATGAATTTAATTCTGTAATTGAGTTGGTGAATAAGGAAAAGGAACAGTTGTTTTTGGTACAAGGGCTTCAAGATTTTTGAGAGATTCTTCTCACGGAACATGAATCTGTATCATTACGCTACGGATCAATGCTATTTTGTGTCGGACGAGTCGGGACACATTTGACCAAGGAGATTGTGAGGAAGATCTAAATGTTGGTTACAGATATCCTGCCATCAAACCACAGGATGATCTTAAGAATTGTAGCTAGAGAAGAGTTTGACCGTGGCTGGTATGACCATTTGAAGAATTTATCTTCATTGGAAGTGTTAAAGATCTTCGCGTCCACGGAACTTGAAGATAGGTCCAAATCCTTTCACTCTTTGAGACTTTCTGTATGTTTACGGCAATTATCTCACTTGACTTTCTCCTTGACACCAATAGCAACAACTTTCAACACCCTTGCGTCTCAAACAAAGAACATTACTCGGTGGTACAAGAATCTGTCAATAACTCTGCGTTGAATCAGTTGATGCAAATTAAGGAGCTTTATGGTTATGATCAGAATAACATGTGATGTCACCAACATCAACGTTCTAGAGATCATTGTCTCCCCAAACACAGTTTCAGATGACTTCTGTTGTGATTTTCCTTATATAGAAACACCAGCTTCTCTCAAGATATTTTCCAGACATGTTTTCAAACTACATTCTTTCTGACAACTCGTGATTTCTCTAAAACAAAAACAAGCAAACTGTCCACAATTCGGAGAAAAATAAAACTACCTCATCAATGGTGAAGTAGCTTATTAAAGAGAGTGAATCTACGGAGCCAGAAAATGATACCCTTTTGCTTTTGGTCTCCACAACAAACTTGCGTAGGGAAGACGGTAACAATATATTAGGGCTCACAAAAGTCTAAGTAATTTACACTCTTTTGAAAATTTGACCGCGTCCGGTCATCGACCTTTATTTAACTCCGGTTAAAATTCGAACCAACGTCCAAACAAGAAAGTTTTAACAAGGCAAGATATAATAGATTGTAAAAGACTCTCATTCGATATAAATAATCTTAAAGCTAGAGCTGAAAAACTTTTTCTCTGTAGGATTGATGATCGGATCGGTCAGGTATTGTGAAGGATACTATCGGTGATTGTCTTCAGGATATGGCTACATTGGTTGTTGTCTTGTTGATGTATTATCATTGGTAAGATATAAAATTCCAAACTATATTTTATTTGTTATCATATATCCAATGCATCGTATTAGATCATATATTTTGTTTGATGCTTAGGGTTGTGAGAAATTGCTAGTAATCATTTTTTTCTTTTCTTTTGTAGGTAGTAATCATTTTTCATCTTGCCCGTGTATATATTTTCCTCGATTGAACAACACGGAAGAGTTACAATTAATTGAGATGATGGAGACTGTAAGCCGTCTATTGGAGGCTATGCAATTAACCAACATGCTTCATCACTTCCATGTATATATCTTGCGATTCTCTTCTCTCTACTATTACATAAAAACATTTTGGAAACTTTAACACAACACAACTATTTTTTTTTTGTTCTCAATGACACAATGCAATTATGAATACCTAATTGAACCAAATAAATTGTCAATCTCATATAAACAAACAATACAATTCTAATGCAGCTAAAAATATTTTAATACAATACAATTTTCTCTACTTCTTTATAACCAAGTCATGTACGTTTGTAAAAAATATTTTAATACAATACGATTTGTACGTTTATTTAGAAAAAGTTAATTAACTGGAAGTTTCATATGAGAACGAAAAAAATTGAAGACTTTAGTTGAGAATAAACAATATCTATGCTAGTACTTTTGAAGTATATTTTTAATGGGTGAAGCAAAATACATTTGAATACAATAGGTATTCGACCCGTTTACAAATTTTGTTCATAAAAAGTTTGTTACGTCGGGTTATATTTAACCCAACTCATACACCAAATATTTCTTATCTATACTAGTATTTTTGAAATACATTTTTAGCGGGTGGGATAAAATGCATTTGGATACAATGGGTATACGACCCGTTTACAACTTTTGTTCATAAAAAGTTTGTTCGGTCGGGTATATTTAACCCAAGTCATATACCGAATATTCCTTATCTATACTAGTATCTAGTATCATCGCAGCACTTTTTGTGACAGGTGGGTAAAAAAGCTTTCGGGTATATCGGATATCCGACCCATTTTAAAAATTCCTTCACAAAAAATTTGTTGGGTCGGGTTATATTTAACCCAACTCATACACCGGATATTCCATATTTAATAATTTAGATTTTTAGAAGATTTGATTAAAATTTATAATTATGATTCTCCTACCATCTTTGTTTGATTTGTTTTTAACTGTTTTGAATCATCATATAATACATAAAGTAAAAAAAAAAATCAATTTTTTTTCTGCATATACTGTGATTCAAAATTTTAAAAACGGACATATATTATCCAATTGACGAAAATGTGTGTTCAACGTTCTACATCGATTAAAATATTTAGACAATGATTCAGAATCATATCATAAATATGAACATTAATAAAATAAATGAGTTTTTTAGCGGGATGGGTTTGGCGGGACGGGTTTTTGAATCAACAATAATAAAAAGATTAAAATATCATTAATCCGCCGCTTCAATACGGATTTAATCCTTATTTTTTTAATACAAATCACAGGACGGGTTAAGAAATTACGGAACGAGTTATATTTCGGAAATGATTTATATGGCGGACGAATTTGAATCAATATTTATATACCGCTTTAATACGGGTTAAATCCTCAGTTTATTAATAATTATCTCGTGGACTCGTGGTATACCGTTACTTAATAACAATTGTAAACTATAATATAAATAAATATGTTATAAGGAGATACAATTTACAAAATATTTTTATACTAACTTTAAAATTAAATCATCCCGCGGTGTACCGCGGGTTTAAATCTAGTTTTGAAGTACATTTTTAGCGGGTGAGGTAAAATGCATTTGGATACAATGGGTATCCGACCCGTTTAAAAATTTTATTCATAAAAAGTTTGTTCGGTCGGATTATATTTAACCCAACTCATACACCGAATATTTCATATTTAATCATTTAGATATTTATAAAATTTGACTAAGAGTTAGAATTATGATTCTCCTATAATCTTTGTTTGATTTGTTTTTAACTGTTTTGAATCATCATATAATACATAAAGTCAAAATTAATTTTTTTTCTGCATATACTGTGATTCAAAATTTTTAAAACGGACATATATTATCCAATTGACAAAAATGTGTGTTCAACGTTCCACATCGACTAAAATATTTAGACAATGATTCAGAATCATATCATAAATAAGATCAACATTAATAAAATAAATGGTTTTTTGGCGGGACGAGTTTGGCGGGACAAAGTTTTTAAATCAACAATAATAAACAATTAAAATATCATTAATCCGCCGCTTCAATAAGGATTAAATCTTTAATTTTTTTTAATACCACCAATATTAGACATATCAAATCAGTCTCATTTAGAAACGATTGTAAAATTAAAAACAAAAATTGTCCCGTGATATAATGTCATTTACTAACAATTGTAAACTATAAATATTAAATATCATAGAGAATGATACAATTTGAAAACTTTTATATATAATAAATAATCGTTAAATTTTAAAAATTACTACTTTTAGGAAATAAATTACGGGACGGGTTGAGAAATTACAGGACATGTTATATTTCGGATCAGGGTTATATGGTGGAAAAGTTTGAATCAATATTTATAAAATTTTAAATATCATTAACATGCCGCTTTGATACGGGTTAAATATTCAGTTTATTAACAATTGTCTTGTGTACTCATGGTATACCGTTACTTAATAACAATTGTAAACTATAAAATACATATATTTTATAAAGATATACAATTTGCAAAATTTTATATAAACTAAATTTAAAAATAAATCATCCTGCGGTGTACCACGGGGTTAAAATCTAGTACTATGTTATTTACAAAATTTCTCAAACAGACTAATAATTGAGAATAAACAATATACTACGCGACTGTTTTTGGTTTTTAATACTAATACTTAACTTAGTAAATTTAACCAAATTATTAAATTTTAATCGAATAATCGAGGAAACTCTTTACCCCGCGCAGAGCGCGGATCAACCCCTAGTTTTTTTAAACAAATATCAATTCAACAAAAATTTTGCTTGAGTAATGGATCAGGATTTGAGTGTTGATATTCAATTTCATACATTTTTTTTACGTATAATTTATATACTACTATAAAATTTTAAATATTTTAGTTTGTAACACTTTTTTTTTTTTGGACTAAAACTTGTTTTCATTCCATTAAGGTAGAACTCAAGTACATAGATAAAAGGAATCTTAGATCCCAAAGTTTCAATAACAACAGAGAGGGCCTTTACCCAAAGCCAACATAAAGTAGATAAAAAGATAGATAAAGTTAATCGATAATAACTTCTTAAGAGTTTTGAGCCAAAAGTTATGAAGCATTTTGGTACATGTGAGATCAAAAATAATTGATGAGTCTTCCAAGAGCGAGTCAACGGAGAAAAAATTAGCCACTATCAAGAGACGAAGTGGCGTTGGTGGATGGACCAAAGTCGAGATTCTCGCCGGCACGAGAAGAACTACACGAGGTAGTGCTTTGACAAGGTTTCGAGCAAGGATGAAGGTGCTATGATGTTTGAGGTTGTTTGCTAAAATTGTCACGGAGTGAGAGTTGAGCTTAGACAAACCGTATCATGTGGAGCTGGTGTGGAGAGCGTGTTACTTAAATTGTCATAAAAGTATGAAGGAGAATGATCATTGGACATGTTCAAGAACCTAAAAAAAGCTTTAACAACCAGGATTCACAATTGATAGGTGCAAGACCGTAACAGAACAGGTGGGTCCTCTCACATGAAGTCATTGGCGGGCATGGAGGTTAAGGAATTCCACACAAAGTTTGTAGTCGATTTGCCACAAGAAGTAAAAAAAAATTCAGACCTGAGTATCAAGCTTTTAAATGGATGAAAGTCTTCCCTAAAGTAGTTAATCTGCACATAAATGGTTTCGGAAAACAGGGGGAGTGGATAAATGGGGCTGAAGAAGCTTCGGTAATCACCGCTCCTTGGATGCGGGATCATAATGCCGTTTTTGTAACATTTAAAAATAGTTTTAATAGATATTTTGTAAGAATATCATCAATACTTAATATATCAAAAAATTAAAAATTATAAATACTCTAATTTAGTTTTTTTTTTTTAAATATATTTAAAAATATTTATAATAGGTGGCGGGTTATATTATATGATGGAATGATTTATGATCCTTATAACTATTTAAATATTTATATTTAATTTCATACAATTCTATTTTTGAAATTCATAATTTTATATATTACAATAAAAAAAATTTCAAAATATTTGAAATTGGAACAATTAAAAATAGTTTAATTTAATATTTTAAAAAATATCATAAATATTTAATAAAGCAAAAAGATAAAAGTTATAAATACTCCATTTTGATTTTTTAAAACAGATATATTTAAAATATTTATAGCAGGCAGCGGGTTAAATATAATGTATTATATATGAATGTATTATATATGATAAAAAAGAGTTATGATCCTTAGAACATACGTTATGTTAAGATTATATGATGAGATTGTTAAATAATGTTTGACACCTCCAAATGTTTGAAAATTTGATTTTGCAAGCAATTTTGAAAATAACAAATGATGGATTGTACATGTGCACGCAATTTTTCATTGGGATTCTAAAATGAAAATATAGAATCCACGCACGGGTTGAATTTGATATTATTATATACCAAAATATGTTCATAACATATTTGATTATGCGGATAATTGCTAAATTCTGTAACTAGCTCAAACAAATCTCTATTTCAACAACCAAAGAATTATAAATTGAAAAAGGAACTTCCCAAAGTAATTCAAAATAATAGCTAATTTATTTAATTAACTCAAAATAATCTACGTTTTAGATGCGACTCATTTATGATCTTTCAATTTTTGTTGTAACTGAATTATATGCAATCTCACTTTGTGGTTGTTAACAGAAATTAACTCATTGTTCAAACAATACTAATCTATACTATATAAAAGTCGAGCTATAAGCTCCTCAGACCGTCCACGTAGGATTTTAAATGACCAATCGGGATCTGACATCTTGCTAATTAACATGTTTTGATTCTAATAATTTTCTATTTAAAAGTTTCAGTAAAAAGGAAAAAAAAAACAATAAGAGAAATATTTGAAAATATGGAAATATTTGAAAATATGGAAATATTTGAAAATATGGAAATATTTCTAATTATAATCTTGTGTTATTTAAAAATATAATATAAATAATCAAAATGTAAAGTTTTAATTTTTAAAAGATTATTAAATTTGTAAACGAAATATCTAAAACTATGAAAAAATTCTGAATATAAATTTTGTCAAAAAGGAGAAATATTTGAAAATATGGAAATATTTCAAATTATAATCTTGCTTTATATATAAACATAATAGAAATAATCTTGTGTTATTTAAAAACATAACATAAATAATCAAAATGTAAAGTTTTAATTTTTAAAAGATTATTAATTTTATAAACGAAATATCTAAAAATATGAAACAATTCTGAATATAAATTTTGTCAAAAAAAAAAGAAATATTTGAAAATATGGAAATATTTTCAAATTATAATCTTGTGTTATATAAAAACATAATATAAATAATCAAAATGTAAAGTTTTGATTTCTTAAAGATTATTAAATTTATTTATCTATACTATATAAAGGTCGAGGTTATAAGTTTCTGATGTCGTCCACGTGGGATTTTAAACCACCAATCCCGATTTGTCATCTCATTAGTTAACATATTTTGATTCGAAGCCATAAGCTTCTGAGACCGTCCACGTAGGATTTTAAACGACCAATCGTGGTGTGCCATCTCGCTAATTAACATTTTTTAGATTCTAATAATTTTCTATTTTAAATTTTTTGTAAAAATGGATAAAAGTAACATATGAAAATAAGAAAAATATATAGAAATATAGAAAATTTTCTTAATATTAATTTTGTACAAAAATATATAATATAAAATAGTCAAATGTAAAGTTATATTTTTCTAAAATTTTATTATATTTTAAACAAAAATATTTAAAATATGGAAAATATTCTAAATATAAAAATTTTAGTTAATCATAATAGCATTATCATTAATTTAATATCTTTATATTTCATTTATTAGATAAAATAAATATTTGTGAAAAGAAAAGAAAAACAATATTTGGGATTTAAAACAACCAATTGCGGTTAGGCATCTCACTAATTAATATTTTTAAACGTCACAATAATTAACATTTTTAAATTCTAATATTTTTTATATTAAGATATTTATGAAAAGGAAAAAATAACAGATATGTAAAGAAGAGAAACGTAAAATGTTGAAAACAACATATGAAAATAAGAATAATGTAAGATTTAGTTATTAGAATATATATAAAATAATTTCTTAGATTAAGAATATTTGTGAATGGTAGATGTGCTAATGGGAATAGAGAATGACACAAAGACAATGAGTGCTTGCAAAAAGATAGAAAGAGTGATACCTCTCAAAATAAAAAAATTATGAAGACGGAAATTCATACTCACATTGAAAAGAATGAGAGAAAAATATGAGTTGTTAAAAAAAAAGTATAGATAAGTTTATCAGTATATTTTTTTTATATAATTTTTTTTTTAAAAGAACTATACTAAATAATGCAGTGAAGATAGACAAAAAAAAATAGTGAATTTGCGCATACCAAAATGAGAAAGTCATCGAATTATGTCGCCTTACAAACATTTATTTTATGAGATTCAGCCAAAACGTCGTACATGAAAAGACTCAGTCATCCAAAATTTATTTTTATAAATTTATTTGATAATAAACTTGTTTTTACACAAATCACTCTTTGTGTAACAAGGAACATTTAGTTCATGATGACCTATATTGATGCAATAAATAGTAAAACTATTATTTCCTGAATATTTTCCAATCAAAACTTCTTAAAAACCGATCTAATGTGAAAATTAATGTTACCAACTAGATTTATATTTTCGATTTCAAGGTTCAACTTCAAAATGACGAAATTTCATTTAGTTCAACTATGAAGGAATCAGGACAACAAGACATCTACATACAACTATGTACAATATCTAGTTGTCAAGGACCCCACAAAAAATAAAATGTTGTAATATAAATTTTTTTAAAGGGTAAAATCGACAATTCATAATGTTATGTTCGCCCTACTTAAATCTAATCGCTAACATACAACTATGTACAATATCTAGTTGTCAAGGACCCCACAAAAAATAAAATCTACCACCACATACGTCTAAAAAAAATGCTCAAACGTGCTAGTTGAGTAAACCGTTACTCTGCCTCGTTATGACAGAGTTATAAAATAACTCTGTCATAAGGATTAACTCTGTCATGTTACGACAGACTTATTTCGCAAAATCTGTCAAGTAACTCTATATCCCTCATTAAGTCTGCTGCCAGTACATGTTACTCTTCCGCATAACTCAATTTTTTTATAACTCTGCCACCACATACGTTAAATCTGTCACGGTGCTATTTTAGTAAACGTAAAGTCATCATAATCTGTCATGTAACTCTGGTTTTTTTTCAACTATGCCACCACTGTAATTAACTCAATCAAATAACTCTATCGCCTTATTACTCTATCACATAACTTATTCAACCTAATAACTCTAACGTGATAATCTACCAAAACCTATTAACTCTATCGTCACTACAACGATAGACTTTTGATGTGGAGGAAAATTTTTCCTCTTAAAACTCACTTTCTCTCTCTGATGTGGCAGCATCTTTTAATGGCAGTTTTGTAATAACTTTTTTCCTATAACAACAATTCAAGGGTTATTTGACCATTAATGATCAACAAATAGTACAAGCTATATAAGTAATAAACACACTTTTATGTGTTATTTGAGTAACTCACCCTTAACTTTATCTATCTTTTTATCTACTTTATGTTGGCTTTGGAGAAAGGCCCTAACTGTTGTTATTGAAACTTTGGGATCTAAGATTCCTTTTATCTATGTACTTGAGTTCTACCTTAATGGAATGAAAACAAGTTTTAGTTCAAAAAAAAAAAAGTGTTACAAACTAAAATATTTAAAATTTTATAGTAGTATATAAAATTATACGTCAAAAAATATGTATGAAATTGAATATCAACACTCAAATCCTGACCCGTTACTCAAGCAAAATTTTTGTTGAATTGATATTTGTTTAAAAAAACTAGGGGTTGATCCGCGCTCTGCGCGGGGTAAAGAGTTTCCTCGATTATTCGATTAAAATTTAATAATTTGGTTAAATTTACTAAGTTAAGTATTAGTATTAAAAACCAAAAACAGTCGCGTAGTATATTGTTTATTCTCAATTATTAGACTGTTTGAGAAATTTTGTAAATAACATAGTACTAGATTTTAACCCCGTGGTACACCGCAAGATGATTATTTTTAAAGTTAGTTTATATAAAATTTTGCAAATTGTATATCTTTATAAAATATATATATATATTTTATAGTTTACAATTGTTATTAAGTAACGGTATACTATGAGTACACAAGACAATTGTTAATAAACTGAGGATTTAATCCGTATCAAAGCGGTATGTTAATGATATTTTAAAATTTTATAAATATTGATTCAAATTTTTTCACCATATAACCCTGTTCCGAAATATAACATGTCCTGTAATTTCTCAACCCGTCCCGTAATTTATTTCCTAAAAGTAGTAATTTTAAAATTTAACGATTATTTATTATATATAAAAGTTTTCAAATTTTATCATTCTCTAGGACATTTAATATTTATAGTTTACAATTGTTAGTAATAACATTATATCACGGGATAATTTTTGTTTTTAATTATACAATCGTTTCTAAATGAGACTGATTTGATATGTCTAATATTGGTGGTATTAAAAATAATTAAGGATTTAATCCTTATTGAAGCGGCGGATTAATGATATTTTAATTTTTTATTATTGTTGATTCAAAAACTTTGTCCCGCCAAACCCGTCCCGCCAAAAAACCATTTATTTTATTAATGTTGATCTTATTTATGATATGATTCTGAATCATTGTCTAAATATTTTAGTCGATGTGGAACGTTGAACACACATTTTTGTCAATTGGATAATATATGTCCGTTTTAAAAATTTTGAATCACAGTATATGCAGAAAAAAATTAATTTTTGACTTTATGTATTATATGATGATTCAAAACAGTTAAAAACAAATCAAACAAAGATTATAGGAGAATCATAATTCTAACTCTTAGTCAAATTTTATAAATATCTAAATTATTAAACATGAAATATTCGGTGTATGAGTTGGGTTAAATATAATCTGACCGAACAAACGGGTCAGATTAAACACAAAATTGTATTGTATTAAAATATTTTTTAAACGGGTCGGATACCCATTGTATCCAAATGCATTTTACCTCATCCGCTAAAAATGTACTTCAAAAAACTAGTATAGATAAGGAATATTCGGTATATGACTTGGGTTAAATATACCCGACCGAACAAACTTTTTATGAACAAAAGTTGTAAACGGGTCGTATACCCATTGTATCCAAATGCATTTTATCCCACCCGCTAAAAATGTATTTCAAAAATACTAGTATAGATAAGAAATATTTGGTGTATGAGTTGGGTTAAATATAACCCGACGTAACAAACTTTTTATGAACAAAATTTGTAAACGGGTCGAATACCTATTGTATTCAAATGTATTTTGCTTCACCCATTAAAAATATACTTCAAAAGTACTAGCATAGATATTGTTTATTCTCAACTAAAGTCTTCAATTTTTTTCGTTCTCATATGAAACTTCCAGTTAATTAACTTTTTCTAAATAAACGTACAAATCGTATTGTATTAAAATATTTTTTACAAACGTACATGACTTGGTTATAAAGAAGTAGAGAAAATTGTATTGTATTAAAATATTTTTAGCTGCATTAGAATTGTATTGTTTGTTTATATGAGATTGACAATTTATTTGGTTCAATTAGGTATTCATAATTGCATTGTGTCATTGAGAACAAAAAAAAAATAGTTGTGTTGTGTTAAAGTTTCCAAAATGTTTTTATGTAATAGTAGAGAGAAGAGAATCGCAAGATATATACATGGAAGTGATGAAGCATGTTGGTTAATTGCATAGCCTCCAATAGACGGCTTACAGTCTCCATCATCTCAATTAATTGTAACTCTTCCGTGTTGTTCAATCGAGGAAAATATATACACGGGCAAGATGAAAAATGATTACTACCTACAAAAGAAAAGAAAAAAATGATTACTAGCAATTTCTCACAACCCTAAGCATCAAACAAAATATATGATCTAATACGATGCATTGGATATATGATAACAAATAAAATATAGTTTGGAATTTTATATCTTACCAATGATAATACATCAACAAGACAACAACCAATGTAGCCATATCCTGAAGACAATCACCGATAGTATCCTTCACAATACCTGACCGATCCGATCATCAATCCTACAGAGAAAAAGTTTTCAGCTCTAG
>NW_003302549.1:20135758-20138705 GCF_000004255.2 Arabidopsis lyrata subsp. lyrata | reverse complement strand
CCACTTGTCTGTATGCGAGTCCACAACATTGTCGGTTGAAGCCTTTCATCGAAGTCGCTCAGATCTGTTCTCTGGCGGTGCGGTGGTCGCCGGTCAAGGTGGAGCGGTCGTCCTGGATCGCTCACTTTGCTCACTTTGTCGGCTCTGTGCTGTAGAGGACGGCGGCGAGATCTACGGTGTCCATAAACTTTGTCGTTGACTTTGCTCCTTCACGATTTAATCACGAGCCTTTGCTTTCTCTTTCGCATATTTAATCAAAGGTTCAAATCCAACACTCCCTCTTGAACCCTTTGATTAAATACCCAATTTTGATTTTTCTTCCTCATCTCCCTCTTGCTTCGATTTATTCTTCTTAATCGACCCTTTTTCTCTATCTCCGACGACAGCTAGAGGTCACAACTCTCACCGATCACCAGTCACCGTCACGGCCGCCGTCTTCAACCACCACATCCTAACCGGTGAATTTTCTGGTGTAACTCTCAGCCCTCATCTCTGGCGAGCATCTCTTTATTCACCATCAATTCATCTGAGACTTCATTCAAGTCTCCCTCTTCGACAACGAGAGATATTGCAATGTCACAGTATATGATTTTTGAATTAGAGAAGAAAGGAGAAAACAAGAAAGGAGATGTCTGATTCAAGAAAACGTTTGGTGGATGAAACGTAATCCGATCAAGCTGAAACTTGGTGGTAAGCTTCGTGAAAATGCTGTCTTGAGTATCAACGGTGGGATTGAGATTTTGACGGTTGGTTTGTGTTTTATTCGAGCTTCTTCCGGGCACAGTTCATCTGAAAGTTTCAGATTTGACCAGTTCTTATGGAAATGTCAACCGGATGACCAAATAAACTCGGAATGAGATGAAATTTTGCAGAGATACTCTAGACATGTGAAACTAGATTCTGGTAGAAGGACACTGGATTTGGAGTCCGGGAACATAGTTTACTGATGACATTTCAGAACAGTTGATTCAAAGTCTTATGGAACAATGAGTTTCTAATGACATGAAAAAGGTGAAGAGCATAGATGTTGAAACATGTTATGGAAGCATCCTAGAAACTATGAAGAATGCTGAAAAGCGTTTTTAGAAGAGACTTTGAAACACAGAGATTGCAACTGAGACTAAGAGAGGAGTTGAGACAGAAAAAGTTCTTAGTTCATGAGAAAGATGAAATTATGTAAGAGAAGAGGTTCTTCTGAATGATTATCATCAGTAAGGTTTATGAAGAATGCTGAAAATCGTTTTTAGATGAGACTTTGACACAGAAAGATTGCAACTAAGGCTAAGAGAGAAGTTGAGACAAAAAATAAAAAGTTCTTAGTTCATGAGAAAGATGAGATTATGTGGGAGAAGAGGTTATTCTCAATGATTGTTATTAGTAAGGTTTATGATGATATTCTGTCATCAAACTTTCTGTTAAATCAAGGTATAAAGTCATGGAAAGTCTCAGATCAAAGAAAGATAATGCATGTTGGTTGAGAAGTTTTCTTGTGAAGAAAAGTTCAGTCAAAGGTTCTTTTGGAGAAAATTTGCAAGGAGATTTCAAGTGTGGCTCATGCTGGTGATAAACTGTGAGAAATTGTTTCATCTTAAAGAGAAACCAAAAGTGAAAAGCAATTGGAGAGGAGAATTCTACGTGATGATTCACTCTATATGAGAAGCTGATTGGGATCAATCTGCGATGTATCCGCTGCAACTACAAGGTCGATAGGAGTTGACACCGCTGAAGGAATTTAAATCCGAAACTCAGCTGAATGAGAGAAGAATCTTCTATTGGAGTTAGAGTAACCCTTTGGAAAGGAAAGAGATGTTCTGTTTGTGGTATTTGGTGACAGCGTGCTGGTGTAAATTCTTGATTAGGAGAAAGTCACTAAATCTGATACTATATAAGATGCCATCTGACAAGAATTGTGTATGAAAACAAGAATTGGCTCAAATACCAATCCAGAGACATGAATGTCAGAGCATTGGCTCAGCAGTTCTGAGAGTACAAGGCATTTGAGTAAATGGAGTCTGAAACTGATCTCTACGTCGGCGTCTTCAGAATTTGGTTTATCATGAAGAGTTATTAATGTGAGAATCTGATTGTGTTTGTTGAAGAAACGTAAAACACAAGTTAGTGGTGAAGAATCAGTCTTCTCATAGCTCGTTCATAAAGATGAGGATTCACGTATTGAAGTATTCATGGATCTGTTGCTATCACAAGAAGAAAAAGACCTTCAATATTGGAGAAGCTTTGCAGAAAAAAAAAAATCGTTAGAAAGCTCCATGTTTTTGCTTCGAAGGGAAGGACTGTAGAAGAAATATTAGAAAAGTTGATGCAGAAGACGCTCCGTGAATGACAGATGGCAATAAAAGGAACTTCAGAGAATGATCAGAAGCTGTGTCAACATATCTGTTGGAATCAAACACATTTAGAGGCAAAGGCAGAGGTTGACATCATTTTCTTTGAGTTTTTAACTTAGTTATGCACTCAAGCAGGGGGAGATATCGCACACAAAGAGAGTTCTTCAATCTTATCTGGTCTGAGGACATGAATTGAAGAATGGGGTTTTACTTGAAACTGACTAATGAGAATGGATGGATGCTGCTTGCGTGTGTCTTTGACTGAATGAAGTTTGATTTAAAGAGCAGAGTGCTTGAGTATCAAACTAAGTTAAAAAGGGGGGAAATGAAGATGTTAGATCTTTTGAGTCTAATAGATGATGAAACATGAAGCATTGAATGTGTCCTTGGGCTCTAAAACGCAATCATCAAGAGGGAGATTGTTAGTGTTGTGTTGACTGGTTTCTAAAAGCATAATCGAGAAAGGTTTTACTCAGTTTGTGATACAAGCACGTGGAGATTGTTTTAGACCATAAATAGCCTTCTTTAATTTTAAGACTTTGCCATCTTCAACGTCAATGCCAGGAGGTGGGTAACATATAGACTTCTTCTTCAAGCTCTCC